>NW_009625944.1:631-842 GCF_000690535.1 Cariama cristata | reverse complement strand
CAGCACTTCCCGTAATCATACGGCACTTCCGGTAACTTCGGCCGCACTTCCGGTTCCCGACAAGACGCGGGGCATGAGCCCCACGAGTCACATGACACATCCCCCACCGGCAATAGCGACTGCCGCGCCTCCTCCCCGCCCACAGCGGCGTCTGGGAGGCGTGGCTTTGTCCTTATAGCCAATGGGAAAGCGTGATGGGCGTGGCCGAGGG
>NW_009625944.1:0-202 GCF_000690535.1 Cariama cristata | reverse complement strand
GCCGGTGACCGGGAGCCGGGCGGTCTGTGGGGGCTGGCGGCTCTTCCAGGTTAGAAACCGAGGTCAGGGTGGGAAACGCGGCTGCTTCCCGGCTTCTGCTCAGGCCTCCCCTTGGCGTGGTGCTGCTTCGTACCAGGTACGAACAAACAGAGCCAGGGGGAACCGAGGGGCTGCGAGGCGATGGCGGGGAGCTGCCCCGGCG
>NW_009625943.1:93002-137264 GCF_000690535.1 Cariama cristata | reverse complement strand
CGTGTGCGGCCGGGCCGGCGCTCGGCGTCCCCGGGAAGCTCCCCCGTCCTGGGAGGGTGGAAGGGAGCGCGGCCGAGGCGAGGGAAAGGCCCGTGCTGCGCGCCCCTCTCGAGGCGATGAAAGCGAACCTGAGCTTTCGTGAGCCGAAGCAATTTCTCAGCAAAAGTTTTAGAAGAGATGTACGAAGTGCTCTTGCTCGGTTATATGCCTGTTAGATAATTTACAAGAGCGTAATTGGTTACCGCAGATGCATGTTTAAACTTTTTCCCCTCTTTTCACCGACTTGCCCTAGTAGGGATGCTGAGATACCTCCAGTGTTAGTCTGCAGTGTACGCTTAACAGCTGAGTGGTACTGTAAGGGGTAGTTGGTAAAATCTTTAGTCAGTAATACTTTGGGTGGCTTAAAGAAAACGGTCGGCTTGCTAAAGAGATACAGAGTACTTCTAACTTCTGCTGTAACCAAGTGCCATTACTCAGCTACTGCTCTGCTACACTTACCTTTTGTAACAGACTGTTCAAGGGTTGTGAGTAGAGGCATAGGCGGTAACTCACTGGGATTTTGCAGTTGGACTCACACCTGTTGATACATATTGCTGTAAAGATTAAAAAAAAGAAAAAAACCAAACAAAACCCCCTCACCACTATTGGATAATAGTCCTTAAAAGGGCACACCTGAATTTGAAGTGCATTTGCAAGAGTGAATAAGAGAACGGGGGAGATTTTCTGCACAGAATTTCCCTAACTTTTCTCTTCATAAAGATATGTTCATTGTCTATTCAATCTGCCAGCAGTAGAATTTCAGCTTGAGGCTTAAAAATCAAGATAAGTTTCTTGATGTTGTTATGCTTCATTGTCAGTAATAACATTTCTGTAACCAAAACAGCCCAGGCAATGTGTTCCCAACTGCTATGACCTGTTTGTTTCAGAAGCTTTTGACTTGAAGATATCCAAAGGACAGATCTGGTTAATAATAAGTTAACATTTTAATAAATGCCTTTTAGGGAAGTGACTGTTTAATACAGGATGTGTGCTATAGTGCAGTTGCTTTCAACTTCTAAGAATGTCATAGTGGAATTCTGTATAAAAGCTCATAGGCCTACTGATGGTAGGTTTGGTGTGTTGGTTATTTTCCTGTTGTTCATGAACGGCAGGTTGAAAACTACTCCTGTAAGTTTATTACATGTGATGTGCTCAGTCAGCTTTGTGATTCTTAAATTTCCCCAATGATACAAGCAAGTTGCATTAAAAAAAAACCAAACCTGAAAAAAACCCAACAAACCAACACTCAATTTATATGCATCTCATGTATGCTCTGAAGTGGAAAAACATCTTGAAACACTGTGATTCAGTAATATACTATTATTAATAATTAGAAGTATGTTTGCTGACCATCCTGTGACTTTTACATTAGCTGCTGGTCTTGTTTGGTGCAAGCGCAGCTAGAAAGCCATAAACTTATATTTTAGAAATGGAAGTAATGCCTACTTCCAAAAAATTCCTGTATGGGCAAGTGTGGAGCTTGTTAGCTGGAGTGATGAATCAAATTATTTCAGGTAGGAGAGTAACAGCTCAGGATTAAGAAACTTATTTGCCAGATATACTTTTCCCTTGAACAATGGGAAATCTGGTTTTCATTTGAGGGATGTGGCCTGCAAATAATTGTCTGACTGAAGTCCTGTGAACAGCTACAATCGCCCGGTACCTAATTTTACATTAGCGTGTGTGTCTGAAATAATGTATGTCCTGATGCATCCGAGCAGCTTGCAGCCCAAATAAAAATTAAGACTCAGCTTGTGGAGAGGTCAAGTACTTAACACGATGAATTGCCAAGGGTGTCAGAATACATAACTTGTGTGTTGTGATGCCTAATTCCCTCTTTGGGTCTTGTCTAAAAGCTTATCCTGACCTCTGAATGATTTTCAAAAGATGGCTTTGGGCAGACAAAATTCCTTAAAGGGAGAGTTTCTCTGGTTCAGGATAACTTCCTTTTCCCCTACTTCTTTATTTCTGTTATAGAAAAGTGTTTTATTAACCCATGAAGAGGTACAGCATAGTTCTTGTGTAACTAACAGGTCTTTAACTTGATACCCAGCTTATGCAAAATCTATACTTTTTTGGTTTTGTTCTGTAAGTCCTTTTCAGACATAGGTTGTCGACCTTCCAGTTGTACCTTTCTTCCAGTGTGTGAAGATTCACTGAAAGTACCATGGCTGCTCGGGGACTGTTAATCAAAAATTCTGGTACCTCAGAGTGCATAGCTTTGGAGTAATAAAAAAGGTCAGAAAGAAGAGTGGGGTTTTCCTGGGATGTAGTAGGAGAGGTTGAGAGCACCTCTTAAGGCACCATTTTGGTCTCATTAGTGTGAGCTGGTTGTGGAACTGCATTTGACTGCCCCTAAAAATACCGTATAGGAGATGTAATTCTCTTCCTTCCCCCTACTACTGCTGTGGCAGAGGCAGAAAGTTGGTAGCTCACATTTCCCTTTTGCTGATTCTTTCTCCTCTGCTTTTTTTCTGAAGCTTCTAAGAGGAAATATAAAGTGAACTTACTGTCTAAATTGCTGCCAGAGGTGACCGAGTTGAATATCTGCTTCTTAACATGCTGCTTAGATTGAAAAACTAGAAGGTAAAAGGTACTCTAAACATCTCTTGAGAATCCCTTAAGACTAACCATTACCAGTTCAATTTAAACTCAGTCTCTATTAGGATTCCTAGGTCTTCTGCCTCTTTCACTTGTGGATTTCTTGGAGTTCATCTGCTGGCTTAAGCCACAGAAAAGATGCTGCTCCCTCCTACGTGCACCTAGGAAGAGAGAGGTCCAAATTTTAATTCTTGAAAAGCTATTTGTGTGGCTGTATGCCCTTCTGGGTTGCTCTTGAGGGTTTTCGATTTTGCATTGGCTCACAAATATTCTGTAGACAAGCAAAGAGAGAGAGACTAGCTGCTCTCTTTAGCTAAAACCGATGTTGTACAGGCTGGTGGTTAGGACAGCTGCTCTGAGGGAAGGTGATCTGCTTTCATTTCCTGTTTCAAGGAACACTTGACTGTGCAATTTACTCTGGGCTGTAATGACACTATCTGTCATAGTGAATGTGAAATTAAAAATGGGAGAATTTGTTAGAGACCTCCTCAGTAATTACTGAGGTAATTTTCTTGTGAGGTTTGGAAGAGGGATGGAGGCCCAGGAAAACTAGAGGTCTGTGCTCTCGTTACTCTAGCACTTTAGAGCTAAAGAGGTTTACTCCATTACCTTGCTTTCCGATGTAATTACCTACCTTTAATTCATTCTTGACAGATGAATATAACTTACTCTCTATTGTGGCATGGAAGTCTCTTTCAAACTATAGCACAAAGCTCTTAATTCTTGTGGGATTGTAAGTACACTAACTGATAGCATAGGGTGTGATGGTGTGTTTAAAGTGGGAGGGAGGATGGGTTGCAGTAGGTATGGATCAGGGAAGGGATGCATGGCAGAGGTGAGGAGACAGAGCACTGCTTGAAATTTCCTACTGAACTAGGTTGAAAGGGATGTTGGAGAAACTGCAGGAGCCATGGGGATTTTGGGGGCAGTTGTTTTGTTTCAAGTCTTTTATTAAAAACCTGTTTCCTTCTATGTCCATGGACTCCATGGGTTTCTGCTGTTCATTTTTTTTCTGCATTATCGGTGTTTGAAAGACATAATTTATGATTTTTTTTTTCCTGCAATACAGAAATTAATACAGTCCTAGCACATAGGAGTAATTCTAAGTTAGGGAGTAGCATTCGAGGAGTAGAGAAATGTTGGATTTGGGTGTTCTTGTTTATTTTTATGGTTGTTTACTTAGCTGCTTTTTGTTTTAGGGATTGGAATGAAAACATACATTTACTTAAAGCTGTGAAGGCTATAATTATTGCTGTCTGCAAGTATTTTTCATTAGCAGTGGTAATACATGAAGTTGAAAGAATGCTTATTTAATGGTGTTCTATTGAAAAATTAATATGTATTAAAATATGTATAATGTATTTTCCATCTTGTCTGCCTGACATTAGTGAAAGATTGAACATTTGTTTTCTTTCTCTTTCTTTAAGATCTTGAAAACTTTACCAGGTCCTTGAGAGAGAAAACTACATGACACTACACCATGAGTGACAGTAAATGCGATAGTCAGTTTTACAGTGTTCAAGTTGCAGATTCAACATTTACTGTACTAAAACGTTACCAGCAATTGAAGCCCATAGGATCAGGGGCACAGGGCATTGTTTGGTGAGTAATAAATACTTTATTTAAATATAAAAAGCTATAAATATAAACCAAAATTTGAATGTATTCCTGATGGAGGTGCCAGAATGTAAAATACTGATGATAAGTTCTGTCTCTTGCTACAGGGTTATGAACTAAATAAATTCTAAAACAGCTGCTTGCTATAGTTCATGTGCAAACCTATTTTTTTGTTTTCAGGGAAAAACTAATATTTGGATAACTGCATAAATTAAAATGGTCAACAAATTTCCTTCTCGTTAACCAATTTATTTCTGTTTCTAGTTCTCACATTCCCCATGTAGTTATGATATTGCAGTGTAAGGTATGACAATGCGATGGTGAGAGATTCTGGGTTTTACTCGTTTCTTCATCATGGCCCCCTTTCTTCCCCCCCTTTTATTCCCGATCACTCCTGTCCATTTCTAGGAGCCATCAATGCAGTGCCTTGCCATTAACTGGCAGGATGAGGCAAATCAGTGTCATTGTCACTCCATGGATTAACCAGAAAGGGATGCTGTGTGAGGGGTTGGGCTGGCCGGCTCTTCCTTGGTGTGTCACCTCAGCTATGTGTCCAGCCTCCACTGGCCCAGGACGTGAGAGTCGTTAGTCTGATCCTGAACCTTAGTCTCTTGTATGGCACCACACCTCTGGGCCAGCTAAAGGTAAACACTTTCAAATGTTTTTTTTAGACTGCAGCAATCCATTCTGCACTACTTAGTGCCAGCCCATATTTTGTTGGGCAAAACTTACTTGGTAATAGCAGAAATGTTTGTTGGTGCACTTTTTAATTCCATACACGGGGAGCAAACAGATATGCTCAGGAACTCTCTAATCTTAGACTTAATCACAACACAGGGTGGGCTGTTCATGCTTTAAATCCAGTCTGCGGTTTCTCTTAGTCTATAAATTCTGCAGAATAAGTGTGATGACTCATGTATTGTGAGCAACTCCTTATACAGCACCTACCCATGTCTTTTTGGTCTTTTCATAACCATAATAAGTTTTAGATGTAGGAAGAGTGCATTTTTTGTGAGAACATTCCTTTGTTTTTAAAGTATTTAGATACCCCTATTGTCCTGCTAATAGGTGAAAAATAAGCAAAATGAGAACACTGTATTTCATTCTTCTTTAGTGGGTTGAGTGATGAAGGGATAGGCATACTAGATCTAGGTTATTGGTGTTTGGGTAAGATTTAGTATAGTGCTAACACTTTCCAGGTATAAATATGCTTAAAGTTATGCTTGTTCTAGATGGCATGCAGGAATTTAGGGGGGTTGTAAGAGTTTCTCCTTTCATCACAAGTAGTGGGTTTCTAAACTATATGACTTAAATTGGGTGTCTGCTTCAAAATGAAGTTTGGGAAGTGTTAAGGTCAATGTTTTGGGAGGAAGAAGGAATGATCTGATTTATTGACTTGTTTTGAGAATACTTGATTTATGAAACAACAAAGTGAAACATTGTGTAAATTTTCATCTTCATGTGAAATATCTGAAAACAAAGGCCAAGTCGAAGAGGGTGCAAAATCTTAATTTCTCCTAAAATTTCTTGCAGTACACAAAGAAAAGTTACAAAATAGTAGGATGTACAATGTAGAAAACTTGGTGTAAGATGAGTGCTATCCTGTCATGTTTGGCTGGAAAAACTGTCAAGTCATTAGTGTGGCACACAGATGTGGTGCTTTTTTTTATCATCCAGTGTTTAACATAAAAATTAGGGAAAGTATTTCTGGAGTTTTGTGTGTGGATTTTATTTTTTGGTGAGAAATTTTTAATACCATGTGTGTCACTTCAGCTAGGAGAGGACTGAATTTTGCTATTTTTTTCTCAGAATAGTAATGGGAAACTCCATTGGTATTGCTTCTGCTTAGTTTTCTCTTTGATATTAAAATGTAGGAAAATAAGTAGTTTTAAAAATACATACTTAGGAAAAGTGATAAATGAAAGCTCTAGGAAGATGGAAAAGTAACTTGGTTGTTATGCATATGGTATTTCTAGCTCGCACTGCAAACAGGCTAGGAGAGAAATTGGATATAGCTTTTGTATTTTATATTTTATATACAAAGTACACTTTTATATGTGACTTTCTGCACTTCTTTGTTCCTAAGTATTAATATATTTGAAGTCTTGTAATCTATTTAGGACTGAATAATCACACAAAATTATGCTTTTGAAATAATTTTTGTCTTCAACTTCCTGACATCTTTTTTCCTTTCTTGTCCTTGATATCATAAATTTTCCAATGAATCTGATTTTTCTGCCCTAGCAAATTTCTTTTGTCCTGCAATGCAGCAAAACCATGATCTTATAAATAGCACAGCTTTAACTGTGTTGATAATTTTACTTACAGTTGCAGTTGAAGAAACAGTTGGGATAAGTTTGTTACTATTTGCAAAACTATCACAAGTGCTGTGAAGACCCTGTTACAATTCACCATGATCAAATTGGAATCCGTGTTATACAATGGGATAGAGATTGAGATTCTTCCATGATATCAAATGCTGAAATAATTTGTAAACATTCTGTTAGTAGCCAAGGCAGTAATTGGGTAGACTCTAGCAAATCTGCTTTTTAAAAATCTGTGCCTGAAACAGTTGCTGTGATGAAAAAGTTTCTTTTGAATTCAAATCAGCAGGGATGGGGAAAGAAATTTAACACCAATTACATCCATAATTTTTTTTTTTTCTTTTATATAAAATGAGGTGATATTTAGAAGTGTGGTCTTGGTGGTAATAGAGGTTATCTTATCTTTTTTTTTTTCTTGGTAAATTAAAGAAAGGCATGCTCACACAATTTTTTATAAATTTTTTTTTCTTTCTTCTACCAGTCTGTTTTTAATTCTTCCCCTTGGATTGTGTAGATACCAGACAGCTTCTTTTTTTTTTTTTTTGAGTTCTGAAATAAGAGCAAAATTTTTGAGCAAAATAAGAGGTTCAGGTGGAGTTCTTCATATGTGCTCAGACTGAGCCGTACCATATTTGTCAGCTGACCTGTGATTGACTTGAACTACTAATTCATGCAGATCCTGTTGGTTATTGATTTTTTTAATACTAATTCCCAGGTGTAGTTAAAGTCATTAACATATGCAAAACTTTATAATTTACATCTAACATCTTCTAGGTGCGTTGAATACTGAAGCATCAATGCTTTCATATTTGGGAGGAAAATAATTTCTCCAGTTGTCTGGCCAGTTGCCTTCCTCCCATTTTGTGTTTTGTTTTGCACAGACATAGAGACTTTAAATCTGAGAGCGATTGTATCATTGAACAATGACTTACGTATTTCACAGAACTAAAGCCGAAATAAATGCTAGCGAGCCTTTAGTGCAAGTGGCACATTGATTCAAATTTGGGGCAAGTAATTTGGGACATGCCTCCAAGAAAACACAACATCTCATGGGTAAACCCTGTTTTGTGGTAGTATTGCTTTTTGCAGTCAGGAAAGCAATGACTTGATGCTGGTAAACTTCATATAATTTGAGTATTGTTGTTGTCACAGGGGAGCTGTACTTTTTGTACTTTTTGTAAAAGTACTACAATATGATGGTCCTTTTAAGTCTGGTATTGTACATATCTTGATGAGATAGGGAAGGAGCTCACAAAGAGCTTAAATACGCTTGGAAATGTATGTGAAAGAGAATTCTTTCCTACCTTATAAAAGTAACATTAAATGGAAATAGAGTAATGTGGGAATCCTTATTTAAAACTGAAACTATTTAAAGATTGGAACTCTTGAGTAGTTTGTGGTATGAATTCATATTTATTTTGCCAAATAGTCTGTGTGTTAATAACAAAGAATGTTCCCACTTTAGTCTTGTTCTGCCTATACAGATAATTTAGCTTTAGGTTCTTACAGCTAGTAAAGCAAGTTTACACCTCAATCTCAAACTGCAGAGGGAAGGCACAAGCACAACTGAAAAACAAGATAAAATTAATGGTCACATTCACTTTGAAACACTTTATTGCTCCCTGCAATCTGAGTTTTCCATATTTCTCAATTCTATGGATTTTTTTATTTTTTTTTCCCCATCAAATCAGATGATGAATGTAATTTACTGCTAGGCACTACAATTGTTTGTAGTTGTAAACCATCCACATACAGGAGAGTATTGATGCTTGCAAAATGGACCACGGAGACATGGTTGTGACTCTCCTTTAGCAAAGACAAATTTCTATTGCAAATACTAAATGATTGTTAGTCAGCAAGCAAAAATACTCTAAATATACAGATTACATAACTGAAATGCTTCTTGATTTCAAATAAGCTTAAAATGTTTTTAGATCTTGCAGTTTTGAATGTGAGTCTTGAGTCAGCAGATTTGGTCTTAAGACAGAAAGGAGGGCAGGAAGACTTCTGAGTGTCAGTGACTTCTGTTTAACCTATTTGTATTTATTAAAGGCTGTGTGGATTTTAAAGGGTGCTTGTTTTCTAAATGAAAATTAGATGAAGTTAGTATAAACAGCTTAGTGGATATGCTTTGTCTCAAACCTTGATTTCTTTCCTCACTCGCGTGTCCCTTTTGCACCCTCCTCTCCCTCAAACAGACTTCAGCTTAAGTTGTTTGTCTTTGAAAACTTCTAGTGCTGCGTTTGATACAGTCCTTGGAATAAATGTTGCTGTAAAGAAGCTGAGTCGTCCTTTTCAGAATCAAACCCATGCAAAAAGGGCTTACAGAGAACTTGTTCTTTTAAAATGCGTCAATCACAAAAATGTAAGTTTGGCTTTATATTTCTTTCCCCCATTACTGTCAGTTGTCAAAAAAGCTGTAAAGATTGCTATGGTTAGTGGAGTTCTCCACAACGTGTGGTTAAGTTCTTGGGTGAGCTGTTTGGAGTATGTATGAAGTGCCAGGAGGAGAAGGTTTTTGCTGTGTTGTTGGTATAGGTTTACCATCAGTGTCAGCTTTATAGACCTGTCCTTGCTGTGTTGCATTTGCCCTGTTAAGCTGTACTGCAGCAAAGCCTGTTTGGCAGTGGGTTTGTTTGTGGGTTTGGCTTTTTGTAACTGCACTGTAGTTAAATCTGAGCTTAGGCAAGGTTTTTATTAAATACAGTGTTTAACTGGTGGGGTTTGTAGGGGTGCAGCACTGTCTAACAATTTATTGGTAAACAGAAGTGAATTACTATGGACAATACAAATATATTTTAAAATCTTTGAGCCTTCTAAAATAACAAGCCTTAATGTCAATCCTTCAGTGTTCAAGTATGAGAACATAAGGTTTATGTGACTGTTATGTTCTGATACTAACATGAACTAGAAACATTGCTGGTCATTGAAGTTGGGCCCTCAGGTCTCAAACCTCCTGGAGTCAATTAGCCTTTTAGGATTGGTTTAAGTAAGCTTTTGGTGAAGTCCAGAAATAGCAGAATAAAAGCAAGGTGGTTATTAAGGATGACAGTACAGTAATTTTAGCAGTTCTTCTGGAAATAGTATGTGATAATCTAAGTTTAATGGGATGGCGTGGGGTACCTCTGTGTATGTGTTGTTGGACAGCCTTGCTTAAAATTCCTTGCACATCATGTGATTTAAAATAAGAGATTATTATTTATGGGGAAAAAATGGGGTGTATTTCAGGCACTGGGGAGGGAGATAGAAGGTGTCATATAACTTTAAAAAAGAAAGAAGTCATTTTGTCCTGTCTTAGTTCCTTTGGCATACAAACTGCAGTTTTGAACTATTTCTGAATTGGCAGTTTTTCAGCACATGTGAATTAAGCGAAGCCAAGTAACATTCAAATTGTATATAGTCACAGTGTGCATTTGATTTTCAGTAGTAACTTCTGCAATAGTGGGGTTTTATGTGAATTAAAGTGGAAGTTTCTTCTAATGTTTCTTTTTATTTCATAGATAATTAGTTTATTAAATGTATTTACACCACAGAAGTCACTAGAAGAATTTCAGGATGTGTAAGTACTAGATTTTTGTTTTAATTTTCCTGCCAAATACTGGCCTAAGGCCTGGAGCTATATTTCCAGTATCCTACAGACTTCACATTTTGAAAATAAAGCATAGCTAAAAGCTGAATTTAGCCTTTAATTAGTCTTTATTTCTAGATTTCTTTAAGAAAGACCAAGAAAGTTGTTTCACTACATGCATAAGATGGAAGTGGGAAATAAAAAACGCTCTTTACCTTTTATTCATCTGTCTGCCATACTCTGTTGATTGCATATGTGTCTGGTTTGTGTGCATTGTCCCTTAGCTAAATGAGTGAACTCAGGATAACAACTTGGTCTGGATAACCTGATAGCATTTTTTTTTTTTTTTGCTGTACCAATCACATCAGCACAACAGTATTTTTGAACTCAATTAACAACTGAATAAATTTCTTTTTTATGCAAGCTATGTTAATTGGTCTAGAAAGGATTCATGGTGCTTTAATTGGTGGGGTATTCTTAGGTTCCAGTGAACATGCTGTTGTGGTTTGTGAATGGGCTTCTTGGGTAAATGGGAAGCGTATGTGTCTGAAGTGGGTAGGCAGATGATATTTTTAAATTGAAAATGAATCATTCCTTCTTAGTTCTTACTGTGCTTTTCTTAATTTTCTTATTTTTTTAGTTAAAATACAGTGAAAGGAATACATTTTGATACATTATCTGCAATTTCTGCATCAATTTCAATCAGTCTTACTTTTTCATGCTGCATAAACTCAGAATTATTCTTTATTACTGTATATAAAACTAGTGGAATTCTAGTCTCTTGTGATGGACTATGGAACACTTTATTTTTAACAGTAAGACTATTTGAATAGATAATAATTTAATTTTGAAACTGTGGTCATGCATGATTGGTTTTTTAATCATAAGCTGTTTGACACTTATGTTAGCAAAGTAGTTGACTTTTATTAAACATCTCTCATGCGAAGTTTAAACCTGATATGAAAAGTAAGATTCGAGTTTTCTTAATGCTTGCTTTCTTGTGCTTTAGATATTTGGTTATGGAGCTGATGGATGCAAATTTGTGCCAGGTTATTCATATGGAATTGGATCATGAAAGAATGTCTTATCTTCTTTACCAAATGCTATGTGGTATCAAACATCTCCACTCAGCTGGTATCATCCACAGAGTAGGTAGTATTAGATCATTAACAATACTCTTTATGAACACAGATGTTCTTATGAAACAGGGGGCAAGGCAAGGGGTTGCTATTTTGTAAGTTTATATTTCTTTCAATCATAAGAATGTTATTAAACCTGAAGATTGTTTTTAGTTCAAAGATAAAAACTGTATTGTAAATAGGTCTTAAATCAGGTTAGCTCTGTGGATTTAACTAGTGCTGAACTGATTAAAAGAATAAAACATGAATATCTGTGGACCTTTCAAATTACTAAAGAAGGAATCTTTAAAATGTAGTATTTACCTCTTAAATATCTCTATCCTTGGAGATATTCAAAAGCTGCCTGGACATGGTCCTGGGCAGCTGGCTGTAGGTAGCCCTGCTTGAGCAGGAGAGTTGAACCAGATGACCTCCAGATGTCCCTTCCAACCTCAACCATTCTGTGATTCTGAAAACTAAAGTTTGTCAATGATCAGAATTTCAAAGTCCTATGCAGACTTCATATCTCTCTCTGCTTTTGTGATTCTGCTGCTACTCTTTTTTTTCTTTTTTTTTTCATGACTAGCCTGTTTGATGGTTCTGCTTGTTTTCTGTTCCTTTCCTTTTCTTCCCCTACTTCCTGGACACACTTGCCTTTTAAATTTCTTTCTTTTTTGCCTGGTGGCTGAACGCTCTGTCCAATTCTAGTTTAATGTGCTTTTTTCTTTATGTTCAATCCATGAACATAATTAAGAAGCTGTATAAATTACAACAGATCTACTTCCTTACTTTGCTGAGAAAAACCTACCATGAAAATCCTGTGGTAGCTTAAGTCTGTATCCAGATAGTCTTGGTACTGAGGTTTCCTAAAATAATGGAGTAAGGTATGTAAGAGGCTGAAGTGGGGAGGGCTGGAACTCCAGCTGAACTCCACCTGACATGTTGACTGTGATTTTGGAGCTAAAGGGGAGACACAATATTTGCTGAGAAATTTGAGCTCATAGGAGCTAACAGAGCGATCAGCAGAACTGATACTGGTTGGACAAGAAAATGGGCAATGAGAGGAACCACACTGTGAATAGCTGAAGAGAGATGTGAAGTTTATTTGAATGGAGAAGCTAAAGTGGTGAGCATTAGGTTGGGTTAGTTTGGGGTCAAAACAAAATGACCTTTCTGGAGTGGAAACTCTTGATTAGATTGAGAGATTTGGTTTTGAAAAGAAACCAGACTAGGAAAGGAATGGAATAGTCGGAATTACATGTAGGAATTACTCAGAGTCTGTGACCAAACAGAGCAAATTCAGTAGCATTCTGTGGAAGATTTGTTGCCTTCCTGAAATATGCAAACCCATGTGAACTATTTGCACATCCCCATCTCCTTTAAGAAAAGGAAGTTCTGTACTTGAGAACGTCGTTCCTTTTCCCTAACTGTGTATTCCTTTGGGTGCAAGACTGACTGTTCCCATGAGGCATATCTCCTAAAGTATTTTATTTTGCTCTTCACCCATTGGGTAACTTTGTGTTTTCAGTACATCCTAATTCTGTGAAATTTGCTAATCACTATAACGCAGGTGGCTTATCTGTCATTAACAAATAAATTTATTAATGCTTTGTGTGTTGTTGGGATACTCCTTTTCCTACAGATGCTTGACTAATTCATGATATTGTCTTTAGGATCTGTGCCCTAATAATGACAGTACTTGGAACACAGTCGTCTTTACCATGCAACTATTCATACGCGAAATAGGTCCACTTAATGTGTTAAAGGAAGCAGATATATGTACACATTGTGCATATATACACAGAGCATTATGTAACTGACTATACTATCAGTGCACAACTGGGTAAAATAAGACTCTGGAGACAACTTTGATTCTGGTTTTCAGTGATTTTTTTTTTTTTGAGTACTTAGCTGTGTAGCATTTAACTTGTCTCTGGTCTGTGTATAAATAAGCAGACACATCAGAGCAGGAATATGTGGTTGTTAATAAAGTGAATTGGTGGCGTATATTTACTGTGGAGTGGTGTGTGTGCATTATTCTCTATGTTGATCCTTCCTTAACTGAAATAATTTCTTGTTAGGATTTGAAACCCAGCAACATAGTAGTAAAATCAGATTGTACGCTCAAAATCCTTGATTTTGGACTGGCAAGAACAGCATGTACTAACTTTATGATGACTCCGTATGTAGTAACGCGGTATTACAGAGCACCAGAGGTTATTCTTGGAATGGGATATAAAGAGAATGGTAAGTTGCTGGAGTAACACTTTAAATCTTTTGTCTATAGCATATCTGTCTCGGAACGTAACAGCTTTAAAAGGAGGAGGAAGGGCTGGTTTCCCCCTGCCATGTCTGTTTTTAAAGTATGTTAATCATGGTATTGGAAATAACAAAAGTTACACTGTAATAATTTTGGAGAATACAATAGTTTTCTGCTCTGGGTCCCTATCTCCATTTACCATATACTGCTCCCTCTCCCCTGCTGTTGTTACATCTTTTCATGTGTTGTCCTGTTGCCATTTTTTTTATTCTACAAAAAAATGTTGAGACACTTATGCTGGACGATATAAAAACCAACCATCAATATATAAACAATAAACCCTTTTATCAATGTGATTTTATTCTGAAGCATCTTCTTTTGACTGTCTGTCTGATTATTAAAATCTATTTCAGTTCCCTGTCATAAACCATGCCTTATACTCTCTTAAATCTGCATAACATTCAGAGGCTGGCTGTTATATTATTAAAAACAACACAGCTATAATATATTGAACGTTCAGCCAACAAAATTGCTGGCAAGGAAATTGTCCTTGACTTGCATTATTGGGGGTTTTACCTGCTGATTTTTACTAGCTGTGGAGTATTAGGATACCTCCTCTGGACTTCTGTGCTAGTATATCTTTTTGCTTTATCTCAGGGGCTTGGGGATACCATGCTTTTGGTATACGTGTGACGTTGGCTGTGTAAAACAAGGGACTTGCAGGACCTTGCTGGGCCACTGATAATGAAAAAACCCCTTTCGTTAATGTGCAAGGCAGCTTGTCATACAGCAAGTGCTGATGTGCATCAGAACTTTAGTAGAGGTTGTTCTAGATGGGACAAAAAATAAATTATCTTCGGGACTGTAGGAATACAGTGTGAGCTTACGAATAAATAATTGTGGTATTTAAAAAAACCTCTTTAATCTTTTGTCCTTGTTGCACCTAACGTATGATAGTGGATATCTGGTCTGTTGGGTGCATTATGGCAGAAATGGTCCTCCATAAAGTCCTGTTCCCAGGAAGAGATTGTATCCTTCTTCACTGTCGTTTCAGAAATGTAAACACTTGATTATGTTTTACAAAATGCTGATAACAAAATTTAGCAACAGTCAGTTGGTGTTGATATGATTGGAAATTCATGTTAGCAGTTTGGTTTTCCACATTGTTGTGTTTTATTGTAGATGCTAGATGTTTTTGTTTGTTTTCCTCACTTTTGTTCACAATACTTCATAATTTGATCATTTCATTTTTACTTTCAGTTGATATCTGGTCAGTTGGGTGCATCATGGGAGAATTGGTGAAAGGTTGTGTGATATTCCAAGGCACTGATCGTATCCTTCCCTAGTCATCCTTGAATCCCATTCCACTTCCAACAGAAATACAATTATTTTGATCTGTATAAGTATAAAAACATAAACAATATTTTCAATAATATGTTTTAATAGATCTACTGTACTATTTGAAATTAGTGTCACTAACCAAATTGTTGAACTTTCCATTTTATTTTCTTAGTAGACTATATGTAATGTAATTTGTACTGGTTGAATACGTAGGATTTATATCAAGAGCTGCAGCTTTTGTAGCTCAAAAAAGGATACTGTTAGGTTTAAAAAATAAGTAGTAGTAAGTGTATTTTCTTACTCTTGTTGTTTGTAGATAAGTATTATAAACAAAAGCCTACAAAGTTATTTTTTACTATGCATGGATTTTGCTTACTATTTGTTTGAACAGTAGACTTTTTTTATTGTACAATTTTTTGAGTTTCAATCAGATTTTTTTTCTTGCTTGTTAGCACTTGCCGGGCAACAGTGTCCTAATTGCAAGCACACTGCATGAGAAATCTTTTTTTATTACTATTATTTAATATAAAAAGAAAACTTTTTTTCATTCTCTGAAAATTTTTTTTGGACTTACTTTTTTTTATAAGATTGTTATTCCTCCATTTCTCCGTCCAATATTTTTGACCCAGATTTGTCTTCATAAAATTTTGCTTTCTTGTACGATAGTAATTGTAGGAAATTTTACTGTATTAAAAACAAACAAAACCCTTATAGATACGTTTTCGTGCCTTAGAGATTGGAAATCTCAATAATACCTCACTGGATCACAAACAAGTCTTTACACTGTATTAAGTGAACAGAAGTGATCGTTTAATAAAGTAAATGTTCTTTGAAGATTTTGATGCATTTAAAAATATTTCCCTAGAAACAAAATTCAAAACATTTAACTCATTATGAAGTTCCAATTATAAAAATTGGAGGAAAACCAATTTTATCCTTTATAAATAATATCTTATGAAGTAGTAGTGTTGTAGGACTAAACATTAAAAATTGATCAGTAAATAAATAGTACCCAGACAATGTAATTAAACCACAATTGCCAGTTATGACCATAGGTCTTAAGAAGCTGTAGCTACTTGTGGTCCAAGATTTTGAAGAAAGTATCATATTTTTGCAGGTCAGCAAGGAAGAGTTGAGTCCACCACTAAGGATATCAAGTACATGTTGAGATACCTATGTATCTTATAGAGGAGGACTTTCAATTTTAATGCTAAATTTCATGACACTAATCTTCAGCAGTTGATCATGCATTCTTTAGTAGTACAAATGATTAATTGTTAAGTAAGTCTTCTTGTTTTCCACCTTTCTTCCTTTCTATACTTATTGTTTTACCTTTTGAAGCCTTCAGACCAACCTAACACAATTCTTCATGTATGTTATGTGTCTTTCACCTGCATGTTAGCATGGACTATTTTGATTTATTCATGAATAAATGGAGGAAATTTTGTCCATACTTGTTGATTACACAAGTTATCATTGTGGTTCTCTGGAGATCACTGAAGTGCCACCGGTCTATGTTTCAAGGAGTCTTCTCCCCCGATATCTTGTCGAAGTGCATAGCTGTGCTTACATGGTTTCTTACTTCTTGTAAGACTTTCAGTTCTCTTTAATGTGAAATACTGATAACTGTTTGTGTTCTTGAAACTTTTCCTGAGTGATAACTGCTTCAGTCAGATTGTAATTTTCTTTTACCTTCAGCTGCAGGATTGTTTTGACAGTGTGTTTTATGGGTGATGCTAGCATGCATGGCCATGAAGCTTTCCTTTTTTGGGGGGCAGGTTGTGTTTGGGGTTTTTTTGGTTGTTTGTTTAACTTAAATTTTAAAATGTCTTAGTATTTGGGCATTTAGAGCAAGGAACCTGGTTCAGCATGTTGCCTAATGATGTGCCCTTGAGTATCTTCAGGAAAACTTACTCTTAGACTCAATCGTTTGTATTTTCTGACAGGGATTGCTGGGATACTTGGAGCAGTGCTCTGGTGGAATGAGATGCTCTGTGTTGCCAAGGCAATGGATGCACTGAATGTGCTCCTGACTGGTGCTATGGAGGCCTGAGTTACTGGCAATTGCTGGAAATTGCACTGGAAATGAGAAATGTAGAAAAGCAAGGCATTGTAGATACCTAAGATGAAATAATGGAAAGCCTAGGAGCACCAGAGTGGTTTTAATGCTTTTTCTGCCCAGGTGGTGAAGGAAACTTAATTGCCTGAATGATGTGAAAAGCATGAGAAGGTATTCATGCTTTCTTGGGAAAAATCGTGCTTTATTGTGATTATATTAAGGACTCTGTTTTCAACTTCTCTTCTTCCAGCGTCCGCAAAAATAGGCAGATACACTTGGCATGGGCTAAACATCTGGTTACTTCTGACCCTGAGGTTACTAGAACAGGAAGGGTGGTTTTGTCTGCAGGTTGCAAGGTTATTTGTATAGCATGCTCTGCATGCTTTACGTTGAAATTAAGGTTTTCTTTGGGTTTCTGATAAGAGACTTAGCTTATTTCAAGTCCAACCCTATACTGAGGATTTTTTTTTCCCCAATTTTCAGTATCAGCACTTTGGAGCAATCCAACTGAGGTGGTTTTTTCCTGTTTTTATTACTAAAGTGGGATAGGTCATTAAGTTTTCCTGCCCTCTCCCCAGTGCTCTGAGACCACAATAGACTGGACTCTAACTTGATTAACTGACTAACCAGACTGCTGTTACTCAAACATAAAGCAGCATCTTGAATTTAGATTGGTGGAGATCTCACCAGTTTTCCAGCTGGGATCAAAATTTCCTGATGTATGTTAAAATTTTCTTTGTATGTGCTTTGTTTTAGCATGAGAGTTAACAATATTGACCTCTTAATTTTGATTTTAATATAGTTTTTTCCATTGGAATTTATTCAATAAGCAAATATAATTTTCAATCAAAAGTCTAAAGTCTTAGCATGAAGCAGTGACTATGCATATATTTCTAGTTGTATTCTTGGCACACTAACTGAAATAAAAGCACCTCAGTGCTTTTTAAATACATCTTGATTCAAAGTGCAGCAAATTTGTTGTTTTGTTAGAAAATCTGTCTATGAGAATGGATAGGTTGAAGTGCTAGATTATGAATTTAGCTATGAATGTTTGCAAGGTCGATGGCTAGACTCTGTTGGAATTGCACATTCTTTTTATCAGGAAAAACTGTAAAGTGTAAATCTGAGTAAACTTAAATATCAGGAATACTAATGCAGTGTCTTCTCAGTGTGATAAATGAGCTTTGTTATCCCGACTAGGCTCGTTCAGAGCAGACTGTGGTATCTTTGTAACAAGTGTCACCATGTCTAGGGGAAATACCTTCACTTGAAAGAGGGAGAAGGAACAGTCCAGAAGAAATGTGAGAGACAATTTCAACTTGCAACTTGTAAATGCAATTCCTATAAAATATATAAATTGTGAATTTAAGAACAGAGTCATCTTTGAGTGTTACCACAGTTGATACACTTTGACAATAGAACCTGCTGAAACAGTACAGGAGTCTGGATTCACTTCAGAACTCCTTTGAACCTTTTCTGAGGTTGAAAATTAAAAACCAAAACAAACAACAACACCCCCGCCCCCCCAAATGCTACAACCCAAAGCCTAATTTCCTTAAGAGACAGGCACAAAATTCTTTACTTTGAATTGGATGTATTTGTGCTTTAGGTTTTTTCATCTATTTTTCCCTGCATTCAGGAATCTTCAATGTTGATAGTATTATGTTGTACTTCAGAAGATTCAACAGCAGCCTTTCTTTTCTGTTCTTATAGTTGTTTTGCTATGGATACAGCTGCCAAATAAAGCTTCTTTTGGAGTCCAAAAAAGTATTGCTTTCCATACTAGCCAATAGGTAATAATTAGCAAAAGATACTTAAGCATAATGCATTGTGCAGCACTTCTAGCCTGTGCTTAAGATTACAAAATCTGAATCTTATTTTTATGTCAATCTAACTTTTTGCATGGCATCTCAGGATACTGTTGATGCTAGAATGAATCTCATACCTGTGTCCTTTGTTCAAGTTTTCATTAACTTTTCAGATTTCTGTAAGTGATATTTTTGTATAGTGCAGACTTCAAATTCTTCAGCTGATTTTCCTAAAGATGTGGTGCAGATATTGATCAATGGAATAAAGTTATTGAACAATTAGGAACACCATCAGCAGATTTCATGAAGAAACTACAACCTACAGTGAGGAATTATGTAGAAAACAGGCCAAAATATCCCGGTATTAAGTTTGAAGAGCTCTTCCCAGACTGGATATTTCCATCAGAATCTGATCGTGACAAGTTAAAAAGTAAGGCGAGTTTTTTCTCTTTTTTTTTTTTTTTAAAGATGCTAGTTTAAAATGTCTGCAGTACACTTAATTAAAACAACTAATATAAAATGTTTATCGCAATGTGTCAACATTAGAAGTTGTATACCTTCTGTGTCTTTCATTTATGACATGTCCTGGAATCTTAGTAGTAGTCATTAAATACAGAACTATTTCCCTGTCTCCAGTATTCTGTTTAATTTTCTTTGTTCTAATCCCTTGAATAATGTCTGTCGCTTAAATGTTCTCTGAAAGTAGTACTTGTTATGGAGGTTATTTGTAATTATCTTTTTCTAGTTGATAGGTGCATATAACTCATTTTGACTATACTTTGACTTTAGATAATTACTGAGAAAATGGAAAAAAAAAAAAGCCACCTTATTAGATTATCTAGATGGTCAAAATTTTTTTTTATATAGAATAATCTGTTGTAGCCTATTTTATTATGACAACGATCATTCAGACAAAAAAGAAATGCCAGTGAAGTGCCACTGCAACAATGGGTAGCCAGTTATCGTGTAGTAACACCTGTAAAAGAAAAACTAATTTAATATTATAGGAATTGGATCATTACTGTACCAAGATGTATTTTTCATAGCTTATTAAAAATGTTTAGTGTGTTTTATGTTCAGTAGTTATTGCCAAATAAACTGTGACCCATGTAACAGCAGAACTGTTCAAAATTGAGGGTGATTGGTGTTAGCTTCAGGGTTTATTTTGGATAACAGCAAAATAACGTTTACACTAAAGGGGTGGGACCTTATTTTAAAAAAAAAATGTAGCTGTATAGGAAATCTTGGATTTGTGGGCTTGTTTTCACAGTGAAATCTGTTACAGTGTATGTCCTGTGTTCCCTGTATTCATTTCCTGTGTCAGATGTTAAACTGTGCGGCTCTTTTACATGTATGTTCTTTTCATTTTTACTTTCTAGCCAGCCAAGCTAGAGATTTATTATCAAAAATGCTTGTAGTAGATCCAGACAAGAGAATTTCTGTAGATGAAGCCTTACGTCATCCTTATATTACTGTCTGGTATGATCCAGCTGAAGCAGAAGCTGTAAGTTTGCATTTAAAATAAATTTTAAGATATCAGTTTAATAACTTTAAAGAATACCTTTAGTTTTAGTCAAAAGTATGCTTTGAACTCATTGTTTGGCTAGCAAAAGTCACACATAAAGACTTCAGATCAACATTAGGGGCAAAATCACCTGAAGAACAGCTGCTGGAGTGGAGTTGTAATTTTGAAAGTGGCTGTTGATAGTTCCTTTTACTTTACAGAAAGAGTTGCCTATGTGGTGGTAATCTGTGGCTTTTTGGAAAGGAAACTTTCTCTAAGGCCCCATAAAGCCTTACAATGAGTTTAATTCTAGTTGATGCTTTTAAACAGCCTTTCAGTGGGAGGCAGGACTTAAAAGCAAATTCTGAAGTTGTAAAATGAATATGTCTTTGAGGTATAGGGAAGAAAAGACTGCCAAAGATGAAGGTAAAAAAATGCTAAAAAAGTTGTAATTTTTAGGGGTTTTTTAGTTATGATTGGTTGTGTTAACCTGATGTGGTAGATACGCTATAGGCTTTCTTTTCTTTGTAGCCTCCACCTCAAATCTATGATGCACAATTGGAAGAAAGAGAACATGCAATTGAAGAATGGAAAGGTAAAAAGTGAGCATGACAAATGACATTTACTGTAATAACTTGTATTATTAATGTGTGGCTTGCAGTATGTTTGCTGGATTGTGTAACTGCCTGCAACCCAGTTATTCAGAACTATTCCAATTATGCAGTACTGCTTGTGGCAATGTGAAAAGAAATCAATAATGGAAAAATGTTCTATTTGGAGTGAATATATATGTGTGCGTATATGTACATATTTATACAAGTAACATTCTGAAGTCTGTTCAATGAAATGCTGCAGTTTTCTTTTCTTTTTTTTCCTTCCCTTCCTCTGAGTATTTTGTTATTCTTAAGTGTTTGTAATCTCAATGGTTTTTTCCTTGGTAGAAAATTCTCTGAAAGAGAAACACGTGCCTCTTGTCAGTGTGCATTATTTAGGCCATATGTCTTGACAATATTTACTAATTCATTTGTTCTAGATGTCTTAAATATCAGAAGAGTTTTTTGGTGTGGTGTTTTTTTTTCCTCTCATTGCTTATTTATTGACCAAATAGGTTAAACTGTTGACTTAAAAAAATAAACAGCATTGTGGTATTGAAATCAATTACACCTTATAATTTTAGTCAAAAACATTTAAGTCGTGAGACAGTTCAAATTTTAAGTGTCTGCTATCACAGGACCAAGAGAGATAGACATCTTTGCTGACTACTTTGAAAGCTGCTTGTTTTTGTAAAACAGCTTTACAAATTTCAGGTACTGATTCTGGCTTATATATATTTTCTTTAGGGCATGTCTGCACAGGTGTGCTTTAAATACTTTTGGATTAATGCAAGGTGGAAAATTAAAATGGAACCGTTAAATCTAATTGAATCCACTTGTAAATGTTGTTATTCAGAATTAAAGAGATCTTAATCTATTTAAATATTGCTACTCTTAGTTACATTAAGACTATGGGTACATACACAAGCTACTGTGAGTTAACTAAGGGTATAACTTAAAGTGTACCTGGTGCTTTGCAACAGTAATAATCCTTTTGCTTTAGAAGGGGCTGAGGTAAGCCATTGTGCATGAACCATACTACAGACATATCAAACAGAATAAGGGATGCTCCTTTAAAGTTACAGCTCTGATTTTTATTGTTGTTGTTTAGGATCCTGTATCTGAAGTTGTCCTTGATTAGTAAATGAGAGGTTTTTTTCATGCAATATTTTAATAGTTTGTTTAACCTACATCAAAATTTCCAGACTTTCCTCAATGTATCTATGGAGATTGTTCTTTAGGAATAATGATGTTTGTGTATGGTTTTGTTACCAAAGTAAAATTTCCATGGGGATTATCCATATGTGTTTGGGTGGGGTTTTTTAATCTAAATCCAATTTTGGGGTTGGTTTTTTTTTTTCAGTTAATATTAGTGCATCATAGGTATACATAAAGTTTTGGGGTGGGGTGGTTGTTATTTTTAAATGGACAGCTATTCTATCTATAAAACATGTTGATTTTGGTACTTGCTTAGTGTCTTTCTGTGATGCATAAAGGAAATCCATAGAATTCTCTAATCATTACTGTAGACCTTCCACAAAAAAAAAGTATGTGGAAGGAAAATAAATACCTATACAGTTGTACTTCCAGACTGACCTTTAACCATTTCATTGTACTTTTATACATATGTGAATTGTATACAAATCCTCTGCAGTCTTACAATGTTTTTTCTGTCTTTTCTCTCATTCTTCTCACCCTTGTCTCTTAAGAATTAATATACAAAGAAGTAATGGATTGGGAAGAAAGGAGCAAGAATGGTGTGGTAAAAGATCAGCCCTCAGGTTAGTCATTGTTTCAGTAGTTCTCCTGTAACTATGATACATAGTGCCGATCCGTTGCACTAGTGAATGAAGAAATCCTGCTTAATAATCCAGGTAGGCAAAAGTTTTGTTGTTCAAGACTTGATTCTGATCTGCTTTTGGAGGTTTTCATTGTTATGAAGTAAGTTGTAGGAAAACTTAAGTAGTCTTCTGTCCAGCACCTTGAGCTGCCTTCTCCCCAAAGGGCTCAGTCATCAAATGAAATAATCGATACCATGTTACATCACTTGCTGCATAGATATCTTTTATACTGAATGCTTATTCTGTGGCTCTGCATGAATGAGTCCCTTTCACATAGGGCTAAACATTGTTAGGGTTCCTTTAGAATAGTTAATAGTACAAAGTATTTATGCCCATGATTGAATCCTTGATGTTTGCTGCTGTTCTCTTGGTTCAGTAATTGTAATATTGTACTGTCTTTTATTAACTATATCTATTAGATTTCTTGATAGTCAGGTCACTATTCACATTATACAACCGCTGTCCATCCCCCTTCCTCCTCAGAGAGGGAGAAAAATAAAAATCTCTTCTCTTAATGTTCACCTCAAGTTTTGAGTGCTAGAGAACTTAGTGTTTGCTTTTGTACTGTTTATTAATTTCTTTATTTTCTAAGGATTTCTGTGGGGAAAGTGGTGCTCAGAGCCTAGAAGTGTGGTTATTTGTACCTGCAATATTGTCTTGCCTCAGATTTTATTATGTTTGGTTTACTTAGCACAGATGCAGCAGTGAATAGCAACACCAGTCCTTCCCAGTCATCATCTATCAATGACATTTCATCCATGTCAACAGAGCAAACATTGGCCTCAGATACAGACAGCAGCCTCGATGCCTTGACAGGACCCCTTGAAGGATGTCGATGATCAGCCAGGATTGCAGACTTGACTTTGGAAAAGAACTCTTGCTTCCATTGGGCCTGAATTGCTTGTGAGTTAATGGAACCAAGTAGAAAAACTCCATGTTCTGCATGTTCTGCTAAAGTAATGCCTGTATTTTTACTCAGTTGTTATGAAATTGCCTGCTTAATGTTGTAGAATGAAAGCAAATTAATGTCTAAAGAACAAAAATTTAAATTTAGACACTATTTTAGGCTTTTCCTTGTTTCAGCCTATTTCAGGTGAGCAGTTATAATAGACTTTTAGGCAATAACTCCTCTTAAGTGGGTTCATGAATCTTCAGTCCCAACTGGCAGGCTTCTGTGACACAATGGTTGTTTACATTTTAGTTCAGTATTGCTCATTAGTAGGTTTTTTGAATGTATAGTCTCTATGAAGTTTGTTTTAACGTGTGACTGGCAGTTTGCTTTATTTAACAACTGGAGTGCTATATGTTAAGTGTGAACTCACACATTGAACACTCTCAGTACTATGTTTAAAGGGCAGTTATTCTTCCACATAGCACTTTTTTTTTTATTGAGCCCTTTCTATCTTCACTTTCCAACAATTCTATCTTCTTGTAGAAGAGATAAACATGAAGTTTAAAGAATATAGCCATTACTTTATATTTCACCTATAAGTATGTGTGTCTAACTTTTTTTTTTAAATGTGGGTGGAAGATACAGTGGCTTAATTAAATCTTAAGGAAGGATGAGTGACTTATCTGTGAAGCAGTGCCTGTTTAGAAGAGGAGAGAGTGCTAAAATGTTCTGTATTTTCTAGCTTGTGATACTGGTCCTTTAACAAAAAACGACAGAAAAGGAAATTATCTGTGGTGCTCTTCATTCACTGCAAACTCTGATAAAAGGACAGATGAATTGGAGAGACTTGCAGCCTCAAACAGAGCTGCATAGATGTTTTCCATTTTTTTTAACGGGTCCATACTATCTAGTGAGTAATTAAAGGAATAAAAATACAGTAGTTTTGAGTCACTTGTAAATTAAGTATTTAGTTAACAGAGCTTAGCTCTAGTCCCGCCTTAGTAAAACCTCTCCATTGGTACTGGGGGAGGAAAACACACTTAATACGTATTTTCTAAATACAGCATCAGAGAAGAGGAGAGTATTATTTGCTGTTTCAATACAGGCTTATCAGTACAGTTTCCAGAATCAGATAATAGAAGCATTGCCTGTTACGTTGCACAATATTTGAATTAGAAAATGCATTTGCAGTAGAGTAGGGCTTAAATTGCTGTATACTACACACTTGTGAATTTGTGCACATTCACTTTGGAGTGCACAGGCGTGAAATTTTGCTAAAGGATCTTCTGTGTGCATGTATGTGAGTCTAAACTTCATAACTGTAAGAGTGGTAGAGATGTACAAGGTAAAACACCACTTCCTTAAAGGCACTATATTTAGCTGTTGATCCAGATACTCTTGACTTGAATATATAAATAGAACTTATAAAATACACTGGCCCAGCCAGCCACTGCATTACTGACGTATTTCTCTTGTAAAAGAAAGTTGTCCATTGTTTCTGATCTTAGGATTTGAAGAGCAACGATTTCTCTTTATGCAAACATTTCTTTTATATTAAAATTGTACCCCTTTTTAATATCTTAATTTGCTGTGGCAAAAATATTAAGGTTTTACCATCCCAGAAGGTTAAAAATAATTTAAAAATTAACAAAGTACTCAATATGATGTTAACTTCAGAATTATCATCTGGAATCTTGAATTTTTAAAATTCTATTTAATTGAATTACAGGATATTGGGGCTTGGGTTTTTTCTCGTTGTTTGATTTTAAACCTATGGATACCTTAGTTTATCTTTGGATGCTGATGGTAGATCTGAGATATTTTTAGTGCATTTTTGTCACTGGAAAAAAAAATTTAAAATACTTATTTACTCTATAGCAGAACAGTACAGGTTGCTGTTCTTTTGCATTTCTTTAATCCTTGTTATTTGTTAAAATAACTAAAGACACCTATTCAAAATGAACATTAGTGAATCTATATAGAAGCAATCTACTGGATTTCATTTTTTCAAGATTTTTATCCTTTTCAACTGAAATTGCACTGTGCTATGTTAATTTTAATAGTTACTGCTTTAGAAGACTTAACAAAGATTTGGGGGGGGGGAATATTCACAGAGTTGAATTTTTCCTATTGGACTTGGGCTGCTCAGAACAATGGGGGGCTGGACCAGATGACCTCCAGGTCTCTTCTAACCTCAATTATTCAGTGATTCAAATTGTCTTTTAATGTTTTTTAACATAACTGCCCTATCTCCGTGATTTGAACTGATATCTGACCTTCTCCTAGTACATACTGTTAGCTTGAATATGTACTCTTGGAACAAAAAAACCCCATGAGATTAACTGAGCTTATTTGTAAATCTTGTTGTAGGAAAAGGTGTCTCATACCTTATTTTTTTAATGTCTTCTTGCTATGGCATACATTGAAGCTTCAAAATTTTACAGAAATGTTGCTGCCTTCAGAGCATGCATGAAATGTCTGTGAATATTGTGGATTTTGATTCCATTATAATTCAAAACCAAAATGCTAACAACCTGAATGAACACTGATCTCAAAAAGGCACATATACAGATTATATTCAGAAAAACGCATGCAAAATAGATGCATGCTAAATTTCCCATGCTATTTCAGTGTGCACATATAGACTAAATGTACTGCATGCAGATTATATACATATAGTTGTATTCCTGACTGCAGATTAAGTTCAGTGCCATGTTTGTGAAATGGTCGTCAATGCTGTGAGAACCTCGTCATTGATGGAAAACTAAATGCACGTGTAACTTGACAGGGGTTTAAAAGTTTAAAGAGTTTGGTGTGCAATATAATCACTTTTATTCCTAATACTAAAATCATGTATGTAGAATGATGCAATTGACCATTTTTTTGCACTTTGGCATTTATAAATATTTATATGTATTTAAAGAGTAAGAATATGTGAGCGTGTGTATACATATACATATATATTAAGAAACCTGCTCAGTTTTGTAAACATGAATGTTACTTTTCTTTGAGAGACTTTGTATAGTGTTAACACTACTGCAGTATACATAAGCAGTTTATGAAATATGACTAAAAATCAGTGGTGGTCAACATAGATACAATCTGTAATCTTAACTGCTCACCTGAAAAGAGAGAGGGATCTATGGCAATCAATCAGATTATTTACCAGAAACGTTATGTTAAATGTATGAACACTGAGTAGCTGAATGGCATTGCAGAAATGGAGTATGTTTTAAAGAGTTCATTTCATCTGTGCTCATATCATTTTTCCTCAAAAAAAACCTTAGAAAGAGAAGCTTGGCATTTTGAAATCTGGATAAGAAGCTTGTAAGTGTGCTTTGAGGAAATACTGTGATATGACAAGTCTAGTTTTTTATTGAAAAAGACAACAAATGAATGTCAAAATTAAGGCTTTGTCTGCATGGATCATACAAAAGAAAGTAGTCTAATTACTGGAAACTACTGTTTGCAAACAACCTTTGAAGTTTTGTAATGTTTCTGGTAAGGGTTTGCATTTCCTTGTCAAAATAATGAAAAATAAACTCAACCTTAACTAGAAATCAACTAGTTGGTTGGTAAGCTTCACAACTGTTAGGAACCAGAGGGCTCTTGAGGTTTTCTTTGTCTTTTTGAAGTCCTAACAGAGCATACATGTTTATTCAAAATCAATTAAGAAAAAAAAGTGCTTCCATTTGTTTAATTTTTCTTTCCTAATGGAAGGACCTTAAATGCTAAATTGGTTTCCTTTTTAGATCTGATTGTATTTGGCTTAAAATTATAATTTTATGAATGAAGTAGGATTTAGACATTCAAAATAGAGTTGACATACTGAAACTCCAGGAACTGAGTGGATGACCCTTCTTTTGGCAGAAGTGCAGTCCCCTGGTTTGGTGTGCGCTGGAAGTTCACATGTTAAAGTGCAGACAAATCTTTACTGAACACAATGCCATTTTGGAGTACGGGTTCAGTCTTGCAGCAATACAGTTTGTGTGGAGTGTGTCATTTGAATTGTGACACTTGAAATGGAAATACTTTAAGCCCGGGCGGGGGGGGTGTGTGAATGCTGAACAGCCTTTGTCTGTATATTCTACATATGTCATATGGATTCTATCAGGGCTTGATGCTAAACTTAGTGATACCATATACTGGGAACCAAATTCTTTCCTGGGATGTGTATTGTGTAATTCCTGCTCAAAACTGGTTTTGATCCAGGGACACCTGCACCCAGATGCAGAATTTGGACTTGAGTTCCTATAGATGAATCTAGTGATTTCTTTGCTTTTCCAGAGTGTCTTTTTTTTTTAACATGTTGAAATGTGACAGGAAAAGTGTATTCTGGCTCATTATTTTACATTCATTTTAGATTGTCTATTACATGAGTGATAGTGATGTTCTAAAAGCTTATTACACGATTTATCAAATCAGTTTTATTTTTTGCCCGCTCTGCATGCTAAAAATGTCTGGAGCTAAACTAACATTTTAAGTAAACCATCTTTTCTCATATTAGTGTTGGAGGAAAGTGGAGAGATAACCATCATTTCTGTTTGTGTTCTATAAAATGACTATTTTTGTAGCTAAAATTTTAGTTGTTGCATTTCAATCCCATAGTGTTGCTTTGTGGATATGAATTTACCTGGGTCTGCTATTTCAAACAGTATATGTATAACAAGTTGAGCATAAAATTAAAGTAATAAAATGCACTCTTCTGCAATTTGTTATTGAAAATATGGCAAATTATTTTGGTCCAAGAATTCAAAACAAAATAGAGAAGATACATTTAATTATTTCAGTTTTTATCCTTGATGCTGCTGCTTATTTGTTGAAAAGGTGTTTGCAGTTTTGCACAAAAGAAATCAACTTTATCAATTGCTAGGTTTGAAGCACTTTAGGATTCTTCTAAATACGACCAGTATATGGTGTAAAAAGGAATGACATAAAAACTGTTTAATGTGTTTAAACTTTGGTTCAAACCTTTGCTGTTCTGATAGATTTGATCAGCATGTTCCTTTAAATATCAACCTGTTTTCAGAAATTTGAAATCAGAATTTTTTACAAGCTGAAATTTAACACATAGTAGATCATTTGAGAAACATCTTGTACTCACATGCCTGTAGGGTGACCTGAATAGCAATGTGACTACCTAGCCATCTATTATATAAAGATACAACAGTGTTTGTTCCTACAGCAAGGTCAGCTAGCTATGAGCACTAGGATTCTGTTTCTTAAACAACAAACTTTTTATTAACTTTCGCCTACGCATTATAAGGTAGTTGTTAATGCTGTGGTAAGGCTGGAACATCTGCTTGTTGGGACTCCGCTGCGATAGATGCTCTGCGAATACCACAGGAAGACACCGTCCCTGCTCTAAAATACCAGTCCGAAACCCTGATACTTTCTAACGTGTACTTACGCAAGTACGTGTGTATTTATTTCCCAGGCTGGGTCCGTAGTTCAGCGCTCCATAGTTTCTTAGGGTAACAAAAGCAGAGGAGAAAATAATGGGGTAAGAACAACATTTTATGTTCACTACCTGAAACAGTAGTCCTATTTGTAACTGATAACAAAGCTAATTTAATACCCATGACCATGTGCTATTGTATTGTCTTCTAATGGGGAAAAACTTTTTTGAAAAAACCAAGTGTGTCACTAGCTTTTCTATGAATTCAGATGCTTAAATTGGTGCTAATTTTTTTAAAAGAAAATGTAACAGATGGTTAGCAGTGTATTTGTCTGTTTTTGATACCTATATTTTCTTAAATGGTGGCAAGCCAAACTTTATAAAATGACTAATGTGCATTTTCAGCTTCATGAGATTCCCAGGTTTTCCTAGAGTAAAATGTCTAAACTTCCATGGTAGTTACTGCTTCTCTGGAGCTATTCCTTTCAGGTGTTTCATACACTAATAAAATGACCACAATTAGAAAAGATAGCAATACATAACTATCATTTTCTTTAAATTACATGACATGTTGGGTTCCCCAGGTGGTTTTAGCAGTTTAGTGTAATCAAGATACCTAATGAAGAGCAAATCACAGATACCTGTGTGCAGTTAACTCAGTACAGTGAAGCCTTACCTGGTCACTAAGATAATTTATAAAGATTATACAAATTTTAATCTATTTTAAAGAGGGAATAACAAATAGAAATAATTAACTGTTTTCGTACAAATTTGAATGTTAATTCCAGAGAATATATTCTATGGTGCACTCCAGAACACATGCTATTAAAGAGTATAATAGGCTCCTTGAGTGATTTGTTTTGAAATCCAGTTTTATCTAATGACTCAAATCCCCTCCAAAAATTAGTTCTTTGAGAATTTCTTTTGAAATGCCTTCAAGTTTTAACTCCCTTCAGAATGCTTTGTATGTCTTGTTTTGGCCCTCTTTCCCACCTTATGTTTACCAAATGTCACAAAAAGTAGCATCAAGCCCTATCACTTGTTACAGTGTTCTGATTTTATGGCCTTAATATTAGTTATAGTATGGTATATAATTTCAGAAGAAAGATGTGCTTTGAAGTCTAATTATATAGATACATGTGGCCTCTTCTGCCTATGAAATTAGGCTTTGATTGTCATATCTCATTCTTGATACTTGTGCAATAGGAACATGTTCCTTTCAATGCAGTGGCTATTTTGTCTGATGCTGGACTTTGTTTTCAGGATGACTAGAAAGTTTTTTTGTGTGTTGTTTTTTTGGTGGTGTGTTTTTTTTTTTTTATGGACAGCAGTCATGCTTCCTTGGCTTTTTGGATTGATTTTCTTTAAGGAAACTAGAATTTTGTAAGGAAAACTGTCAATAACTAGTTCTGAAGTTCTAGTTAAAGACTCATTCTGAAGATTTTTGTGGGTTTTTTTTCTCCGAAAACCTTATCGTAAAACAGTACTAAAGCCACTGTAAAATTACAAATAAATATGTATACTTAAAGATGTGAGCAGTCTGTCTTATTTACTGTAGCAATGTTTTCTTTTTTTTGATTCTTCCTGCATTGAAGTAGAACGTTTTATGTAACCAAAATGATGTATGCTCTTAGTTAATCTTAAAACATAAAGTTTCAGTTACCACTTTAGCTTCCAGTTAACCAAAAAGTAAGTATTGGTATGAAAAACAAATGAAGAACAGCTTTAAGAGATTGGGTGGCACTGCTTTCTTCTGATCAACGTGAACATTTGGACACTTTAACAGCACTTGGTTTTACTGCCAAGTGTGTTTTGAAATTTTTTTTTTAAATTGCAGAAGGTTGCCTGGGTAATACTGACAGATCTGTATTCCCATCCATGTGCTTAAACAGTATCGTAATCAGATTGGGAGACTTCCTTGCAAGTTTCATATAAGCTACCGGCTATATACGTGTGTGTATATATCTCTATGTACAAATATAAAAAGACTTTGGAAGAATTTTTGCTTCACCTTGTGCTGAAACAATGTTGTGTTTCATTTTGTTCACACTGAATAAGGCAGAGGTACAGCTAACTTCCACTGTACTTATTTTGAGGAAGAGGTAAGTATTCTTGCAAAGAGAGTGATGAGGTTTCCAGGGACTTTGCAAAGCTGTCTGCTCTGACTCCCGGGAAGTAAACCTTAACTGCTACTTTGATACAAATGTTTTTAGTGAAGGTGTTCTAATATTAAAGGAAGGGTTAACATAGCTGCCTTTCTAGATGCAGGGCTAGGGCTCTCAGCCAAACATTGGCATTGTAAAAGCTTCACTTATGACAGTCTGAAAGAATTTTTACGGCAATGCTGCTGTTTCTTGCCTGGAGAACTTGGAAGTTCTGTCTCTTCTCTACAGGGCATTGCAGCAGAGTATCTGTGTAAAGCAGGGATGCCCAGTACATTCCCAAATCCCCCCTATATTTGATGGTAAGATGTTTTTCAGGGTGCTGCATCAGCTACAGAGGAAGATCTAATTCATTAAATAGAGAACAAAAAACGAAGCAGGATGGTGGCATGCATGCAGGGAAGTTCTTTACAAAGCATTACCCAAGTACATTCCTTGCCTTATGCTGTGCCTTTTCTTTATCTTTCCGGCAAGTTCTTGAAGTTGGCAGGACAATTCTAGACAGTTAAGGAGGGAGGGAACTGATTAAACAAGACCCAAATAATTTTTGAGGAAAGTGGGACTTCAGAAGTTGTTTTTTTTCATAGTAATGAGGTCTCAGAAGATGAAAAAAAAAAGTGGGAAAAAGAAACAAGAAGAATGTAAGTGCATAGAATTAAAATTAAAAAACTACTCTGTTCATAATTACTTGGTGTGAAGGTAAGGCAGCAAAGAAGCAAGTTACGGTTCAATGATGCACTTGTGGACACCAGGCAATGCATGGACTGGTGCACTTACGATGAAAGGGCCTGGAGCACTGCCCTGGGCATGGAACAGGGCAGGGCTGCTTCACTCCATGAACCTGGTGGGATAAGACTTTTTTTGATTCACTCATATTTGATCTTAAAGCAAGCTGCTTGCTCTTCTCTGGGGAAGAAGAAAAACATCTGCGGTTTCTGCTTACACATCATGAGCTGTTTTAGCGAGACACAGAGTTATCAAGTAGACAGTCACTCTTACATTTAATCTCGCTGAAGAGTGAATAATGAACCACATGCTTTTCTCATATATAGTATAATTTTAAATTCGGTACAGATTTAAGTGTACAGATGCCATTGTTAAAGCTCTTCTGCAGTGGGTTAAAAGAATAACTTGATACTTAACTGTATATGTGTCGTTAATGCTGGTATCAAAATAGTTAACACCCTTCTTGTGTGGAGGGCGGTAGCTCTGAAGCGATGTGAGGGAGCCTACCAGTGACAGTCGTAAGACTAATGTGTGCTTATGGGAGTCCTGTAGGGAGGCTAGTTATAATCCAGAGGAGCGCAGGGCTTTGTAAGGGACCTCCTCCTCCATCAATGAGTATCCCTTCAGAGAGAGGACAGGAACTGCACAAAAGCTCTGGATCCCAGGCACAGTGCTGGTGGGAACTGTAGGGAGATGCAAGTGTGTTGTCTCGTCCTTTCTCTGTATTTGTCTCTGAAACAGCTGACTTTGGCATGCAGGTATGAGCTCAGCACTCTCTTACAGCACATGTAATACCTACGGGACCTCTGGGGTGGGTGGTAAAGCACACTCCAGCAAGCATGACATCCTTTGATTAAAAGCAGTCAGCTACTTAGGCATTTGGTGCGTCAACACCAGACTCGAGGCTGGCTGAAAAATGCCAGAGTGCTTCCCCAGCCCGCTGCATAGTTGGGGGTGCAAAGTGTCTGAAAGCTTTCTCCAGCAGTAAGAGAAAGTATCCCTGGCATTAGCAGCATGGTGCAGAGCTCCTGGAGGTCAGGGATCCCTACGAGTTCGTATCAACTGCTCGCTTTATAACTGACAGCCTAATTTTTACTGTGGGGTTTCTATTTTAACCTCTGAAATGGGAGTGTGTGGTGAAATCAGGATGTGGCCTTTCTCTCTCCTACAGTTTAGCTCAAGCTGAACACACTCCTGTTTATTTCCATCTGTTAATTTCCCCAAAGGTTTCAAAAAACTCTTCCATTTCTTTTTGGAGCATTTCATTTCTTCTCTCTGCATCTTCCTTTGCTCTCTCCGCGTTTCGCATTTTCATCTCCACAAGACTGTACCACTTACGCTGCTGTCCCAGTTTTGAATGCATACCCTTAATCTCCGTCTGCAGCTCTCTGTGCCGCTGCTCCAGGCTGTTGGAAAGACAGACCTTGTAAATTACTGGATATTTTTTTTTCTTCCCCCTTTCTTAATAAAGCTATAGGCTTTTTTTAAGCTCGTCTTTTTTAACATACATTCCCATAAGTACAAGTATTGGCATCCCCAATACTTTTTCCAATTTATGGTGTTCTATATTAAAATAGAAGCTGCAATTTTTAGTTATCCTAATTTATAAGAAATATAAATAGCCATATGGCTGAAGGAGTCAGTTTTGGAGTTGGTTTTTTTTTTTTGTAGCGGAATACTACAGTAGTCTTAACAGCAAATGGCAATGCGATGTATTTTAGGGAACACTGAGGAGTCTGCTTATATTGCAGTTCCCTTGAACTGCAAGGGAAAATATAAGCAGAATACAGCAAAGACATTAAAAAAAAAAAAAAAAGGCTGAAAACCTAGGAACGGTTCCTTTACTGAGAAGAAATTAATGGGTACTTCTTCAAGAAATTAAAGATTAAATGGATTTTTTTCTTTATACAATGTTAAAGGCAAAGTGTAATTCAACATTACCCACTTTCCATCTGTTGAAATGATGCATGCTGAGTTATTTTATGTTTTATGTCAATTCGCATGACATACCTGTAACTTATAACTAATTAACAATATTATATTTAAAATGTTCATTCCTTTTAACTACACAATAGAAAGGCAGCACTATTTGGGAAGTGGAGCCTGGAAATGTTGCTGCCTTTTTGCTTTGATAACAAGCTATGGCTAAGTCTCTATTCAATTCCTAATCCTAGAAATTGGGAAAATACTTATGAATACTTTCCTCAGAGCTGTTAAAATTCATGACTTGGAATTTGTAAAGAATAATGACTTACTGCTAACGCTGCCGAGAAGCCTGCGTATTTTTCCCTAGAGGAATGCTCGGCATTGGATTAAGGCAAAAGGGAAAAATACACAGTAGACCAAAGGCTTTTCAAGAGCTCTGCGCAGCCCTGCAAAAAATCTTATAGATGCTCTGGAGTTTCTCAAGCACCTCACATGAAAATGAATTCAAATAACTCTGAATAATTGCTAACCTAATCCTGTAATGCTGGATCCTGGGTGACGTTCACAGTGCTATGTGGAGGCATAGACTGCAGCAGCATCCATAGACCCTACTCACTGATAAGGACCCTGCAGTAGTTGCAAAGAGTTGCCTTCCCTGAAGCCTCATAGTTTTTAAAATCCTTTACCTCGCAATTTTAGATTCGTACTCGGCCTTCTGTCTGGACATCAGCATCTTCAGATTTGCCAGGTGGTGCTGCAGGGAGGTTGGGTTTGCTGGCAAGTCACCGGAGGAAGCAAGGCTGTTGTTGTTGTCCACTGGGACGTGTCCCATGTTTTCCTGATCCTGCAAAACATGACTTGCAGCTGTGTTGGTTTCTTGGGAGCCTTCTGGGTGGGCAGATCTTGTCAAATATGTTGAAGGAGGATTTTCCTCAAACATCGTTTAGCAGTGGGGGCCTGCTGAGGGTGCCCAGCCAGCACCACCCGTGCCCTCCGGGCGTTGTCAGAGACTCGATGCCTTTTCTGTTTTAGAGGAGACCTTGTTTTCGTGTCTGTCTTGCTCTGCCTTGTCACAGGCTGTGAGAGTTCTCTTCGTTTCCGCAGCTGTTTGCAGCTTTTCAAATACTTGGAAATAGTCCATTTTGTTGGAGCCTGGATCTTATTTCAGGCTCCAGCTTTGCTTTTTGTACACAGCAGGTTGAAGTCTTGATCTGCTGCACCCATCTGCTGCCCGCTCGCCTTTATGGTCATGGCTGGTTTATTCTCATCTCCAGGAACTACTACTGCTTTCCTACCCTCCGCGTGTTCGGTGTAGTTTGTCTGACCTCTGTAGGTGGCCCATTTGATAGCTGTCCACCCTTGAACAGTTTCATTCCTGGGCTGGGGAGGTGAATTCCACAGCACTAGCCGGGTCCCCGGGCTGCGCAGCGGGCGCGGGGTGCCCGCTTTGCAGGCTCCAGGGACAGGGCTCCTTTTGTGTTCCCCTTTGCACGCGTTAGGGGAGAGACGCATTACATCTGTTTTGACTGCGCTGTATCTAGCCGGTCAGGCGTGAGAAAAATTGCATGAACGTAAAAGGGGCTCGCTGTGCTGCCTCATCCCTGGTGCGTCGCTGTGTCTGCTTCGGAGAGGGTAAATTGCAGTGGTGCAGGCGAGGGAGGTTGGCTCCTCTGGTCATGATGCTTCAAGGACAAGAAGCCGGAGGTTAAGAAAAAATTGGCCACATCAGTTGTATTTCAGTTCCTCTTGGAAAAGCTATTTGATGTGAATAAATACAGAGTGTTTATTTTAGCTGCCTGTTCTCGCAAGAGAATGAGGCATGGTACAGAAATGACTTGATTGTAACTAAAGGAAGAGCAAATGATGCATGCAGTTTAAATGTATATCTTAAAAATAACAGAGATGATTTAAAATAATCTGGAAAATTGTTTCCTCTCCCTGACCTGTTCAGTCTCATGGTACGAGAACTGAAAATGAGCTGGTTTAAGTGTTGCTGTATTTCTGTAAGCGTTTTCCTGCTCATCTATGTGAAAACCACTCCTGGCTTTCAGTCTGCACGCCTGACCAGGCTGTGATGGGTTCCTTGCAGAAGGTGGGGCTGGGAGGTTTTTGAGGCACTTTCCCACTTTAACCTGCGCTCCCTTCCATAGGAAAAGTCCTTAGAAATGAGCAGGCAGGTAGGTGAGTGTTTTAGGCATCTAAAGAAGGCCTGGGGTGAGGATTATGTTAAAAAAGTAAATAAGGTTTTAGTCTTCCGAGAGTGAGATGCTGTACTGCAGGAAGGTGGGGAGAAATCCACTAATTTGATTTTGCAGCAGTAAAATAATAAACTCGTTTAAAATAACACCACCATCAACACCCCTCTCTCCTCACCCAATGCTGCAGTTGCTGCTAACCTAAACTTTTCCTCCAGAAAAAGATATTCCCAAAGTATTAATGCCAGTGCTTTACGTGAGTTCTGTGTCTATTAATAGGCTAACAGATGGCTGTAGTTTCTGATGAATCGGATTCTGTTTCATTGATTAATCTGTTTTCTCCCCACCCCAAAGGAGAGAGGCAGCAGCTGTGCCGACCAGCAGCTGCTATTGCACAAACCCGACGTCTGCAGGCACCTCCGCTCGTCTGCCGAGGGAGCGATCCCGGCGTTGCTGCCCGTCGGGAGGCTGGCAGGGAGCTGCTCTGTCGTCTCCAGTAAGTCAGGACGAGAAGCGGGAGAGCCAAGGGGTCCCCGTTTGAGAGCAGGTGGACTGGGAGGAGTGCAACCTTTGTGGTCCCCTTTGCAGGTACAGTGCTCTAACAAGATGGTCTGGGTGAAATGAAGGAGGTGAACAGGATATAAGAAATTCAGAGAGCTATACTTAAGGCATGTCACCTCTGGTCATGGTCACCAAGCCAATGTGTTACTGGAACTGGTTGAAGTGGCTCATGCGGGAGACCCTTTGGAAGCAGCAGGTTTTCAGTACGTGGGGCTGGGAGCCGGGAACAAGCAGCCCTCAGTCCCCTGCCTCTGTCGCCAGCACTGAGACAGCGACCAGGTCCTTCCTCTGGACAGTTGGACTGCTCAAGGAGAGTGTAAAACCACCCCTCGGTTGTGGAGTCAACTGTGTGATAAGGTGACTGTGGGGAAGAATCACATGAAGGTGTAGCGTGTAGTGCTCCTCTCTTCGCCTTCCTTACGCTGCTTAGCACTGACCTAGGCACTTGGGTTAGCTCATACTCTTCTGGGATTTGGGGTTTTTGCTAATTAGTCCCCTTGAAGTTATCTCAGAGTTGATGTGCAAAGGCAACGATAGATGAAATGCGCCTCACACACTCTCACTTCGAGTGCTGATGGGGCTTCGGAGAGACGTGAAGCATGTCAGCGCTGATGCTATAACAAATGGAGGGGGCTGAGAAGGATGGGGTTTCTCTCTTTTCTCCAGGAGGTCAGTGCTGGCAGTGGGGCTTCATAGCAGGAACCGCAGGAGGAAAAATACTCCCTGGGTTGGAAGCTGCCAGCTCCTCTGTGACAGGGCGTTAATGCGTGAGCTGGGCTGGTGGTGTCAGAGGGGGAAGAGGAAGGTGAGTGAATAGAAAATTGCATTGAAGGTTGCTGCACAGGTGCCAGCTTCAAGGGTGGGATGAAGGTGAGGGAGTGATGCACAAGGTCCTGCCACAGAAAACGGTTTCTTCAAGGAGGAGCCTGCTGTGTGTCCTGCAGTTGGGTCACAGACCCAGCGTATGGAAGGGTTTGTGCATCTCAGACAGCTTTCTGTGGCGGGTGCCAGTACTGGTGACAACTGATTTCTCAGAAATCACATCCCTGTGATTCTTAAGCAGTCCCATAGCACCTCTTATAGCGTGGCTGCCAAGCTCCAGGTTAGGAACTCGGAGTGCATCAGAGCAACATCAACGGAGTATGATAGCTGGGATCTCACCTACCTTGTGTTTCCTCTCCTAATTATAACCTTGATCAGGCACAGCACCATACAATGTTGTTTTCCCCCTCTACTCCCCTCTAGATTTACATTTATTCACATGCCATGTTCTCCTTTCACCTTCCTTATGGCTTCTCAGGGAAGATTGCTTATATTAGTTTCCTGACAATTTAAAGGTCAGCGATGAAAAGAGCTGTGTATTTTTTTTGCCCTGAGGCAGAGGAACAGCTCTGTTCCAGACTCTCAGCTTGCAGGCAGCTGGGATGTTTTGAAAAATTGTTTCTTATTTTGGACCGACTTGGGATGGAGTTTGTGATTCTCTGTGATGACCTCTCTCTGGAACACAGAGATGCTGCCATGTGTGGTTAAAATTTAAAATGCTTGAAATAGTTCCTCCAGGCGAGCTGTGGGATTCAGTCTCCCTCAGTTCTGGTTCTGTGCCAGCTGCCTGTTCCCCTGCATTGCCTCTGAGCTCTAGAAAAGAGACCACAGTACCCTCGCTTTGCCTTTTGTAGGGTATCGTTTGCACCCTGGACAGATGAGATGCGATGCGACTGTTCCAAAAAGGATGTTGATTTGCCCCGGGACGTGCGTGTTTGAGGTTACTGCCTAGATAAAAGCTCATAACTTCCTTTACACAAAAACTGATGATAATTGGACTCTGTTTTTTGTAAGCCAGGTTTATCAGCACTTTCTCCTCTTCAACCTGGTGGTAGAGACGAGCTCAGGTGCCAGCAAGGGAGAAAGCAGAGTGATCTACACGCAGCTTGCGGGGCATCTCCTTATGCCAGCCTCGACTATTTCAGTGTGTTAGAATAGCTCGGTGCAGTGCGTGCAGGCAGCCGAGGGCTTCTCAAAATGGCCCCTACCAGGTGTACACCGGAATGGTTGGGCAAGGTAACACCTAAAAACCAGCACCGTGCTCCTGAGTCACCCCGCTCTTTGTGAGCCTGGAGTCCTGATCTGGGGAAACGGTGCTGGGAGGGTGCTGCTCCCTTCTGCGGGATGCGGTCGGAGCTGTGGGTGTGATGCCAGCATGGATGGGCCTAAAGTTTAATAATTTCAGACATTCTTTGTGAAAATATTTGAATTCTCTTTGATAACAGTGACACACACACATTGAAGTGTCTGCTAAATTTGATATGTTTTGTAGTTACTTTGGAGCTAGGTTAGACCCGTACGCTCGTATGAGTTGTTTGCTCGCACGCATTTATTCAGACTGAACTTCCACACCTTCTCTGTGCTGTAATGAAAGAAACAGTTCGATGGACTGACTTTTTACAGAATTTGTCTTGAGCTGTATTTGGAAACTAGAACCCAATAAAAATGCATGAACTGATTTTTTGTATTAAATGAAACTACCTGTAATCAACATGTTTTGCGTCTAAAACTTACTTTAATTCTATCTTGGTTTGCCGTTAATGAATTGAAAGTTTTGTTCTTGCTGTTTTTTTTCAGCCTGGACTTCCATGGTGTTACAATGGTGAATCCCATAGTCTCATCTCTTGTTTTCCTCTTGCAGTTGAATTAAAAATAAAATCAGTTTCCTGGGCTTTTTTTTCAAATCTCGTTTGGTCTTTTTAACTCTGAATGAACTATTTACTGTGCTAAATATGGTGAATAAATGGAAACAAAGAAAATGTTCTCTCTGCACCTGTAGAAAGAGGCCCAGGACAAATCAGTCTTGGCTGGGTCCGACTCTGGTTCCCGGTCCTTACCCACTTCAGGAGCCTGAGCTCTTTTCAACTTTTGGCAGCAGTCCTGTATTGTTTGATAGCAATCTGTTTGCAAAGAGAAATAGAAACAACTCAAACTTTCATAACTTGATTTTGAAAGCTAATGAAATTTTTAATCTTTGTTTGCCTTTTTGTGACGCTTGTTCTTATACAAAGGTGTTGCCACATCCCAGTAGAGGAGGAAGAGGCATGTACGGCTCGATGCAGTAATAACCTGAGCTTTTCAAGCTTCGGGGCTTGTCAGGAATACTGTATATTGCCCCATCTGCATAACCTAATGTATTCGTGCATAAATACAGCGGTCTGCAGCTAGATATCATTATGGAAAACGAGGGCGCTTGCCTTTGGGCAGCTGGAAGCTGCTTGAAAAACAGAGCTGGAGTCTCCTTACTGGACCCCAGCAAGGAGCTGGGAGCATGTTTTAGGTTTTTTTTTTTAACTCGTGGCAGGGCTGCAGCTGACTGCGGTATCGCCGGCTTCCCTGCCAGAGCTGGGTCCTGCCCAGCCGCAACGCGCGGGGCTGGAGCTGGCTGGGGGCTTTGGAGTCCTTCCCGAGGGGAGATGCTGTCAAATGCAAGGGGCTGCTGTTGCCAGAGTGCAGGAACGAGTGGAAAGGAAAAAATGACCCTTTTTTAATTTTCTCTCCAGAGGAGAAGAGTAATATTCAGCTGCTTACCCACTAGATGTCACGGTTGGGTCTGGGTTTGAGCTGCTGTTGCCAGCGCTGCCTGAGCCCCAACGCCTGGCGAGGAAAAATCACACAATTTTTTCAAGCTTGCTGGCAGTTTGTGACCAACCTCTTATAAAAGCAAGCCATAAATTAATTTTCATCACTTAAACAAGGGCAAAAAGGCTGGTGAGGGGGAATATTTGAAAACCAGAGGCTCCTGGCAGGAGAGGGCACTGTGTACTTTGCTATATCCAAGGGAACGTGCGTTCAGGATGAGTTTAGTTTGGGTGCTTTGTGCGTTATGGTGGGTTAAAGTGGGTAGAGGGGCTGTTGATGGAAAGGGCTGGGGCGAAGGCAGAGCGAGCGTGGGGAGGGGTGGACCGGGGCTGCAGCACGGGCAGCGTCTGCATTGCTCTTCAACAAAAGCATCCTCACTAAATAGATGGAAATAGCTTTAATCTAAGCTGATTTCCTCCCTCCCCAGCTGTATTTTGTGTCTTCAACATAGTTTACCTGTTTGCTTTAAGTGTGGAGTTTCCATCTGGGGGGAAAATGGTGTTTCATTCGAAATGTGTATTCAAATACTCTCTCATCCTTTGTTTTCTTCTGTACAGTAACTTCTGTCATGTTATAATGGGGAAAAACTGCTTGGACGGAACCTCTCAAACTGCCTTTATCATGGACTTTGTTTTTAATTGGAGGCAGTTTTGATACAATTCCCTACTCCATTTTTATTTTAGCTCTGCAGATCTGCGAGGAAGGATTTCAAGTATTCGGTTTGCTCAGCACTAAAAGGCAAGCCGGCTTTCTTGTGCTTTCAAAATGACCCGTGGCCGCTCACAGGGAACGGCCTGTTTAGTTCAGCATTTGTATTTCTAGTTAACAGTAAAGGGAGCTGTTGATTTTCAGGCTGTCATTCAGTTTCAAGGAATTTTTTTTCCTTTAAGGATCTTCCCAAGGCATGTTTCCATGTGGGATTTTTGTCTTTGCAGAAGGACAAGGCTTTGACTTTAAAATAGCAAAAAAAACCAGTCAAGAGCTCCTGCAATCCCTCTGGAAATGATCATTTTAACAAATGCCTGCTGCTCTGCTTAAAGCGAGCTGTCGTGTTTAGCTGCATTTTGGATGGTGTCTATAAACACAGCAGCTGTCTGCATGCAAACGGGACTTTCCAGCAGTGCATAATATGAAAAGAATCTTATTACCAGTTAAAAAAAAAAAAAAAAAAAAGGCAAGAAAGGCTCAAAGAGCTCAGATGAAGCCAGCTTCCTATCAGCTCCAACAATAGTCTAGACATCTCGGAGAGTCACCAGATTAATGTGATGTACGTTCGGCATTTACAGCTCTACATTTCTTAAAGAGAGCTGCGAAAAGTGAGCTCTCCTCCAGGGATCCGTACAGCTCTGAAGGGCTCCTTCTTTCCTGTATCCCACTTCTTACCTATTTCTTTCCCTCTTCTCACAACTGGGTTTGGGTATCACAGGTGTCACGGGTCACCTCTTCAATGAATCACAACTTAAAGCATGTGACAATGACCTTCATTTAATGTCATTAACCTTGCTGACTCCTTTGCTCAGAAACCTCATCGCTTTTTGCAAATTCTCCTGGGGCAGAGATACGGTCGCTTCATTTTGGCCGAGCATCCAGCCCTGCTGCAGGGCGGCAGCGCCCGTGGCTGTGAGATGGGCTGAGGCTGTCGGAGGTTGGACGGGCTCTAGCAGGAGGTCGGACGGCTTCACCATCCCCTTCCCTCAGGGTGGTGGAGATGGGCCGAAACCGAGGTCTGACCCTGCTCCGAACGTTTCATTTCTGAGTCGAGCGTAGCCATCACCTCTTGAGCCAGGCTGCTCTTCAGGGCAAGAATAAACTGTCTCCCAGCTGCAAGAGTCAATTTGTAAAACATTACAAGATTTTGCAAAAAAACCCCTGATCTCTTGCTATTTAGCAAGCTATGTTACTTGCTTGAGTGCAAAGCCAGGGATCGAAGTGGGTTTTGTGCCATCCCTCGTGGCCGGCCAAGCCGCGAGCGATGCTGCAGGGGAGACTTGGCTCTGCCTGCCTGCACTGAGGAGTTTCCCAGAAAAGAAACACAAAACACCAGAGGAAAGACTGCTCTTATGATATTTTCCGGCCCATCCAGAAGGAGAAAATGTCAGGAATTTCCCAAGAAAATCTGTAGGCTTTGACTTTCCAGCTGAACTGTCCGGGACGGAGCAGCACCAGTGCTCGCGGGTGTCCTGCCTCCCCACCAGCACCAAGACTGGTCATTTCTTAAAGGGCTCTTTTTTTTTTTTTTAGCCACTTTCAAACAAAATTTGCTTCTGAGTGCTTCTGAGTTTTTTCTTCTTCTGATTTGTGTTGACACGATTGTGTTGGGGAGTGTGTTGGGCTGGTACATGGCTGCGTTGTTTGTGTGTTACAGGGGGGAAAAAAGCAGCAAGAAAATGGTGAGGCTTGTGGAAAAGTAGCACTTCTTTGCTAGTATTTTCGGAGAATACAGCTCAAAATTCACCAGTCCTAAGCAAAGACACTGAAGAAAGAAGGAAGAAAGGAGTTATGTCATTTAAAAGGTTATTTTATCTAGGCAAAGCAAGCTGATAGCAGCAAACTCAGTGGAAGGAATAAATCCCACGTTCTTATTCAAACTGATTAGAAAAATGCATATTAAAAATGAAGCAAGTGATAGCTTTAGGGGGTTTAAAGTTGTGGCCCTAAAAAGCCCCATCAACTTACTGATTTGAAGGTACGTGACTGAAAGTTGTTCCTGTCTAATCGCTGCCCTGTGAAACTGATTTTGCTTTTCCCTGCACCCTGTGTGCTTCATGGCGGGGAGTTTAAATTGCCCTTCAGGTCGGGGTCCTGCCTGCGGGGTCGGGGTTGCTGAAGGTGAGGCTCTGCGGGTCTCTCCCCTCCGCTCCCCTCGTCCTCCTCATCCATGGAGGCTTTTCATGGCCAGAGGCGAACGTGAGGGAGAGACCCCTTGGGGTGCCTGGGCAGAATTTTGGGGAGAATAAAGCAAAATGGTACGTGAGCCCTGTCCCGCTGGGATGCTCCCGGGGAGGAGGGGGCTCAGGCAAGGCCAACGCCACATGAGAGGGAAAGCAGCCGTGTTAGACCCTCTGATTAAATCACTTTTCCCTAAATGTCACTTGAAGAGAGTGGTCGTAATGTTGAGTCATTACCAGCCATTTGCATGTACAATAACAACAGGGAAAAAGATAAAAAATCGATACGGGAATCAATAGAGAGCTCCCTGCTCTAGGTCTTTTGCCCGGAGCTTATCATTAGTAGACACTCAAGGAGCGGAGTACTATTAATTAGAGGAAACGTTTGCAATGCGGGGGAAATGACTGGCAGCTGGAAAATCCTTGGATTTTTTTTGGAGGTGGGGTTTTTCTCCCTTTCTCTGCTGGAGTTCTCTGTGCCCTGAGTGAAGTGTCTCCTTCTCACCTGTGTTTTGAAGGAAGAGAGACTTTTCTCACCCAGGATTTTGGGAAAGGATGAATTTCCAAAACATGTGAGCAAAAGCCAGGGACAACTCTACCTGAGGTTAACCCCTTTTTTAAATCTTTGGGCAGTAAATCTCTGATCTGTCCTCTCTTGCACCCGTTCCCCCCCCCAGCAGTGCTCGCAGTCTGAAATAGCACATAAGTAAGAAAAATATTTTGTTGTTTTTACAAACAGCAGCTGCTGGGTTTCCAGGAGAAGGGGCTCTCGGCAGGCAGAGCATCCTCGGAATGCTGCTGGAAGCCTCAGCCCTGGCCTGAGCAAGGTGGGCTGAACATCGCCCTTCGCTTTTATCCAAATCGAGTGACTTGTATCGAACCTCCAGGAAAAACCTCTGCGCCCCCTGCAGCTGCCCCCGGGACCGTGGCATCCAGCCATCCTCAGCTCATGGCACCATCGAAGGGGAGCGTTGGTGCCGTGGCCTTTGGCCGCTCATCCCTGACCACTGGGAAATGTCCCTCTGCCGAAATGCCGTTTCGGAACTCCCTGCAAACATCAGGGGAATAAAAAAAATAGTACACCAATAATTGCAAAAAAACCCAATGCTTTTGCTTATTTTTGTGTGAGCTAAAAGGAAGACAAAATGCAGTGACGTGTTTTTAGGGATAGGTGCGTGCCGCGGCTCTGCCGGCGTTGCAGCCGTGCCGGGGCTGTG
>NW_009625943.1:19596-92950 GCF_000690535.1 Cariama cristata | reverse complement strand
GTCGGGGAGCGTACACTGCATCTCAGGTGTGGGATCAGGACCCGAAGCAACATTTTTTTTTTAGCATTTGGGGAGAGTTACAGTAAATTTAAAAAGTCAGAGAGTGTACACGATCCTGCCTGGACTAGCTGGGCTGTGAACCTGGCTCTTGGCAGAACATTTGCTTTATTGTCTGCGGTTGTGTATTTACTTAATTAATAAACATACGCTGAAACCACATTTGAAATACTCTTTCTCCTCTGCATCATGGTTTAGCTGATCCCAGGCAGCCGCTATTAGGTGGCTTTTTATTTTGGGATTTTTTTCTTACTCGCTATTACTACAGTGAAATCATTTACAGGCCCCAGGGAGGACAGGGGAAAAAAAAAAATCTCTTTAAAACCAGCAATTATTCTTAGGAAAATATTCTAAATAATTCATTGCTTATTGGCTGCAGTGTGCTATTAAATGCCTTTTAGCTACTACTTGTAGAAACTCTTAAAGCCCTGGTTCAAAGCCAAGCTCAGGTTAATGATACGGCGATTTCTGTGGGAAGCTCAATGCCGTCGATAAAGCAGCACCTGCAAATAACCCCACGGAGACGGACACAGTCCTGGGGGGGCGTGGGACTGTGGGGTGCCCACCCTGGGTCCTGGTGATGCTCCCAGCCCCCCCCCCTGCAGACGCAGTGCCGTGGTTCACGGGCCGGGCGTGCGTAGGAGGGCTGGGGCTCTCCCCCAGGCCTGGGGGCAGGTAGGTCGGGCTCAGCCCCATCCCGGGACTTAGCCCTGAAGCTTCGGGCAGTAATTTCACCCCTGCTTGTATTGGCACTGCTTTTCGATTTGTAGGGTTAGGTCTTAAATGCATCACGGTTCCTTGGGCTGAGGGGTTTTCAATGGGTACTGTTGCTTCTCCAGGTGATGGAGAGGAGTGTGGGCATGTGCCAGCATCGCTGTACTTGGTTTTAAGCATTTTTTCAGGATTTCCACACTTAGAAAGTCTTCTCATTCTTGCTCACATTCTAGAAAAGCTGGGTGGAAAATATATGGTATTGGCGTAATGCTCTCCCAACAGCAGCCCTCAGGATTTAAGAATGTTGACAACTGCCTTTAATGCATGGGAGAAAGGGCAATAAATGAGAATACAGCACTGGCTTTATTAATTTGCTTCTCCAGCAGCCTGTTCTCTATGTCGGAGATAAATGAGAGCACTCAGTAGGCTGGTTTCAGCGCAGTGCCCAGCATTCCCCATCTTTGTAGTGTGAAGGTATTTTTTCTGTCTTTATCATATGCCTGCTGACCTCTGTTGTCTATTTGTTTCTGTTTGGTTTAATCCCAATTGTTTCCTTTTGCCTCATGTGCTTCAGCCCCTAAATCTGATCTGGATGAGTCCTTGCTTGACTGCTTCAGTGCTGGCGAAAGGCTGGGTGAGCGGGCTGAACTGGGCACAGGATTAGACCCAAGGCACCTGCCTCCAGCTCATCTCTTTGAGCATCACTTTCTGGGGCAGCTATAATGAAAAGGCTGGAAGATCCTGAGGCACAAAAATGTAAATTTAAATTTTCTACATAAAGCTTTTTTTTATTCGCTTCTGCCTGTTAGCAGGTATTAGCATCTCTTTGCGGAAAAGATTCTAAACATCTGGGTAAAAAGTGAGAGCTACGACATGGCTTAGCAGCTGTCGTGTACATCAGATCTCAAGGCCATTTTCATCAGCGATTCAAGCGGCTTGTGAGTCTGTAGGACAAGGGCATGTTTCCAGGGGAAATGGCTGGTGGAACCAATTAAAGGTTTTTCAGCTTCTTTCACATTTAAAAGATGAACATTGCAGAGTTTTGGCAATCACCAGGCTGTTTATTTTGTTATTTCAAATCTAAAATAGGTCAAATCATGACTTGAACCACGGAACTGTTTGCGGAGGTGATTCAGCTTAGTTTCCAAGAAATAGTATTTCGTTCCTAGACCTGAAAAATATCCACCTCAGCTGCTGGCCCTCGCCCAGAAGCAGCTCACCCCACGGCACTGGGGTCTCTTCCTTCAGGCTCGGTTAAAGACACGGGATTTGTGCGATCCGGCTCTGGGTGCCGTTCGGAAACCAGCGGACGGGACGTAAGGTCTGTTCCCCCCAAAGCTCTCCGAGTATTTTGCAAACGGTGACCTTCCCTATATCTCTTGGAGGTAGGTAAATAGTAATATACTAATTTTACAGATGACTAAACAGCGTGGAGTGTTTAAATGACTTGGCCAAGGTCAGAGCAGACAGCGGTGGGGCTGGGAGGAGACCCCCGTCCTGCTAAATCCCATCGCTTCCCCGAATAGCTCCGAGCAGCCCCCGCCTTCAGCAGAGCTCGATGGCGTGGTATTGAATTTAAATGGATCTCAATTTCATATATAGCAAATGCTAGGGTATAAACTGGGGTTTTTAGAGCAAATCTTTTATCTGGGCATTTTTAAAGGACGGTTTCATTTAAAATTGCACTTGGCAGAAATCGGGCTCTTAGAAATCAGAAAATAAGCTCCCTCCTGAATGACAGCTACGAGGGAACAGGCGAGTTAGGGGATTAATTTGTTTGATTAAATCTTTAAAGAGTTTACTCTGAGAGTGCAGACAGGCCTGCAGATTATAGCACGGGTGCAGTGGTGGGTTATTTAGATAGAGCCCACGTGCTACCTTTTATTTTTCTCAGTCCGTAATTACTAATAAATAAAATAAAAGCAAAACCACAACCAAAGCTGCAGAATTAATTACTATGCTATTTTTACTCCTCCAGGATAATAAAATAGTGCAAATGAGTGATGGCAACCGAAGTGCCTCCTGCAGCCACCAGCACCCTGACATCAGAGCTCCCGGGAGAAATCCGGCGGTGTAAATCACCGCGCCGGGAGCAATCAGCTCCACGGCTTGTGCTCTGAGGAGAAACTACACTTTATCTGGAAGGAACTCCAGCGTTTGGACAACATAAATTGTACCTGGATCAGGCTCTTATCAGGCTATTTAAAGACACGCAGCTCATATTTCTATAGTGCTGCTGAAATCAGGGCCCAAGGCAGTCACATATCAAACTTGTTGGCCAGAAGTTAAAGTCTGACCCTAAGTTGAAAACACAAGTGTTGACTGTGGCCATGGTATTTACGAGTACTTTCTAAAGCTGCTGTGGATCATAGGATCATAGAATGGTTGGGGTGGGAAGGGGCCTTTGAAGGTCGTCTAGTCCACCCCCCCCCTGCCATGGGCAGGGACATCTTTCACCATAGACCCGGTTGCTCAAAGCCCCATCCAACTTGGCTGTAAACACTTCCAGGGATAGGGCATCCACAGCTTCTCTGGGCAACTTGTTCCAGTTGGACATATATTTCAGGGTTTCCGTGGTAGTAAGTTATTGCCGGGGGGGGATGAAGCATAGCAGAGCCAAAGCCTGGTTCCACATTGCCAGTTGAAGAGGAAGCCATTCACACAAACCTGAACCCATGTTCAAAAGTCACTGAGAGTCTTGCTGTGTACAAACCATTGAACATTGCCAGGTTTTATGCTGAAAACATCCCAGCCATTGACCCAGACGCTGATAGCCCTATAAAATTTTCCCCACTGTGTGTGGCTGCTGGAGGAGATTCCTCAAAATAGCTATTTTTTTTGATCTTTGGGCAAACCCGCACCAGAGTTGAGGATCTGTAGCCAACGTGACCCAAGTACCACCAGCTTGGCTGAGGGTTGTAGTGTGAAGGTGGCACATTTCTCAAATTGGGGCATTGGCTGCACTTGTGGCCACAACATTATGGCCCAATCCATCAAGCTGGGTAACTTCTTCAATTTCTGCAGCTCACCAGTTGAGCGAAGCATCTCTCATTGCCTTAAGCTTGGTCTTCTCCATCATCAGTGGAGGTCAGCCCATTTGCTCGCTGGTGGCAGGAATATGTGGTGGGTCTGTCCTGGCCCCCCACCAGGAGAAGGCAAATTGCCACCCACCACCCCTGCGGGTATGCCAGGACCCCAATCCCCCTACAAAGGGCTCCTTTAGTGTCAGGACTTCAAAACATGACAGCAACAGCAAACCCCAAATGGGAAGGAACCAAATTAGCCCCAGACAAACCGGCCACATTTGGCAATGTGGGATTTAGATTTGTGGCCCCTGGCCACCCCCCTGGCTCTGGAGGACGAGGTGGGCATGGGGATGCATGAAACTTTCCTGGTGCAGCAGGATTTGTGCACTGCGTGTGGCTTGGGGCTGGATGGGAGACGGTGAAGAGGCTCCGCTCGGTGCCGCAGCCCAGCAGGGCTTTTGGTAAAATAATTTTTACCTTCCCAAACATAAAAGGAATTGCTGAAAGCGTGCATTGTAGATAGAAACAGCTTGGAGAGACCGAAGTTTTTTGATCATGTTAATGAGCCCTGTTTTCATTAGGGCTAAGAGAAGGAAACGTCCCCATTTGTCTCCGTGTTTCAGCTGAGCCTCCAGTGCTGAGAGGAGAAGTGGCTTCCGTGTCGCTGGCCGTTTGTTGCTGTCATCTGATAACAGAAGCACATTTATTTAAATCAATAGTAATTAATAGGGGTTTTTTCCCTTCATTTTTTCTATGATACGCAATGCAGCAGGAGCATGGCAATGCAGGTTTTTACTTTATTTAATCACTCTGAATGCAACAGCTCCCTGCCAGCCCGCAGGCTGCAGTGCACCGGCTGTCATCGAGGAGCAGCCGAAGGAGCTGTTTCTTCCCTGAATTTCCTCCGCAGGAATATGAGGCTGGCTTTTCATAAAGTCAATGTTAACGATGGGGTAAGGTGCTGCTAATCAGGGACAACTTCCCCAGATCGACCTTTCCTGGGACACCCTAGGGAAAGCCACGCTGCTGGGGCTGGATCCTCCTCGCAGCCCTGGCCCGGGGGTGCCCTCAGCTGCATTAATCACTTCAGGGCCAATCACCCCCCCCAGCCTTCACCAAATTTGCTGTTAGCTGCCCAGAAGGAGGGACGGGCTCGTTACAGAGTTTGGCCCTGCACCTAACTGCCATGGGGTGGGTGGGTATAAATGAGGGGCAGCCCCCAAAATTGGGGGTATGGAGTGTGGCTGAGGTTGGAGGAGTACTGAGTCTATGCTGTAGGATTATTCCAAAGATTTTTGCCTTGATTGCAAGTTTTGAAGGGCAGAAGTGGCTGTGGAGCTGCAGAGTTGTACCCTTAAGCTGACCAAAGGAGATACCAGGTGAGAAGTATTTCTTGAAAATTAAGTTCTTTGATGTAAGGAACTGCAGGAGAGCTCAGTGTGTTTAAATACCTCACCAAGCACTTGGAAATCTGGTGCCTGGTTTGTAAATGGCACCTTCAGTGGTTGCAGGGGCCTTCCAGAGACTTCTGCAGTACTGGTTTGCTGCTTGGATGGAGAAAGGAGGGTGTTTGCATTGCTAGGGATGAAATAGGGAAACTGAGGCACAAGGCATCAACATCTCTGCCCTAAATGGCCATAGGTCCACCTGGTGTGTTAAAGGTGTTGTGAGTGATGAAAAGGACTTTTCTGAGGCTCATGTCTTTGCAGCATAAGAGGAGGCGATGGAGAAGACAACATGTGTTTTCATTTCATGCTGTCAAAGCCTTAAGCAACAGCAGTGGATGTAATGCTGGGCTGGTTTGGGGCTTTGCACTGTGCCAGCAGCCTGTGAGCTGGGGTTAGGGCAGCCGAACTGGGGCTCTCCCAGTCCTGGTGCTTGGCTGGGCAATGTGGGGCTCGGGCTTCCCAAGGCTTCAAAGCTTCTGCCTGCCCTGGCTGCTCAGGGCTCTCTGATTTACCTCTTCTGCCTACCTTCTGCTGTTCAGCTTGGAGCTCTCTGAGGGAGAAGTTCACGTGTCCATGAAATTTGAAAGCAGAAACTTCCCAGCAGCTTGCAATAAACCCAAGCAATCTCCTGTTATGAAAATCCATGGGAAAACTCTTGATTTGCATGTAGCACCTTTATGTTGTATTTTAAAGGAGTTTAGAAAAGAAGGTTGGCATCACTGCCCCCATTTTACAGCTAGAAAAACTGAGGCAGAGAAAGGAAAGATTTCTCCAAGCTTGCTTAGCGGAAGAGCCATTGTGTCTCCTAAAAGTCAGGATGGAGTGTACCTAGTACAGCAACTTCTTGTTATGATTAAAATATAAATTTCTGCAATCTGAGGACTTTATTCCACAGATTGCCTTTTTTTTTGTTTTGCAGAGGGGTGGGAAGCCAATTTAAAAAAAAATACCACACCTATAAGATTTTAGTTCTGCTGTAAAGACAGAACCACTTGAAGAACAAAAGGAACTTACAATATTTTGTCCTCGTTTGCCATTTTAAGTATAACCCCCCTCTGCTTTTCTTGTTATTGCAGCATAAGTATTTAGCAAAGCATTAATCTTGCTTGTCAGTAATAACATGCAAATTAAACACCTGCTCTAGGAATCTGTAGTGCTTCGTTCCATTAGATGGTATTGACATGTCAGATATTTGGACTTTAATTCAGAAAAATGGTGCCATTTTCATTTATCTCTCCTAATGAAGAATGAAGGTGTGCGCTGATACAGGGCTGCCCACAGCAATGCAGCTAAAAGTGAAAAACAATACTTAATATAGCCACTAAATTACATGTGACATCTCATTTAAAGATAAACAGCCTGAAGGTATATGTCCAAGTGGCATTGATGAAATTTTTAAATGTTCCTTTGAATTCTCATTTAACCAGCAATTTGGTAGTGAAGGCGCTGTGCTGGCTGGGAGATGCTGAGTGTTGCTGCTTTAAATGTGAACTGAAAGCAGAAGTAGGAGAAAGCTACAAGTCCTGAGGGACACATATATGGATTGACCTGGACGTTCCCCTCCGGTCCCATGGGAAAACAGGAGCTGCACCCAGCAGGTGGTGGCTGTGAGATGGGTGGATGGGGCTCTTGTGCTGCGAGATGTCAATGCTGGCTTCTCCCCATTTGCAGAGCTGGGCTCTTGAGAGCGACGCTGGTACCAAATGGTGGCCATGCCACGGGTGTGGGCTTCAGTCTTGCTGGGCTCTATGTGCACTGTGAACGATGTCCCGAGGTCTTGGGAGCTGCAGGTTGGGCAGCTCAAGAATATGAGGAAAAAAATCCCATTAAATGTGACTAATGAAAGATTTGAAGGGGATCATAGGATCAAGTTAAAGTCTGACCCTAAGTTGAAAACACAAGTGTTGACTGTGGCCATGGTATTTACGAGTACTTTCTAAAGCTGCTGTGGATCATAGGATCATAGAATGGTTTGCGTTGGAAGGGGCCTTTGAAGGTCGTCTAGTCCAACCCCCCCCTGCCATGGGCAGGGACATCTTTCACCATAGACCCGGTTGCTTTGATCTCCTTAGCCGCAGGAAGATCTTTTCCCCCAACACCCGCTCTGTATCTTTGCTCTGGTTCAAGCTCATTTCTTCCCAACTGATCCATCACATCATGGAAATCAGATCCCATCTTCTGTCTTAGTAGGGAAGCCCGCTATGCGTTTGAAGCTCATCACATTCCTCTTTTGCTGTGTTTTTTTCCCAGCTAAATAGTCCCAGTTCTTTCTGTGTTTTTCCACTGGTTTCCCAGGCTGTTTTTGTTTTCCTCTGGACCTGTTGGTGGTTGGCTTTGCTGTGTGATGCCCAGCTAGATGCAGCAATTAAGCTGAGGCTCTTCCAGTGCAAAACAGAGAAGGAAGAACTTTTTTTTTTAGGTTATGTTCCTGTTTGTGCAATAGAAAGCACTGATTTTCAGCTGGGCTTCATTCTGTGATTTTTTGCTTGTGTGGGCAATCTGGGCCATCAAAAGCCACTAATTCCTTGTTTGTGTGTGCAGCTGGGGCTTTTTGGTACCTGGCAGAGCCTGTTCCTAAAGGCAGGCCCTGGGGCAAAGCATCTTGTGACAGAAATAAAGACTTCCAGAGGGAAGGCACAAAGTGCCATGTTCTCCTATCAACACTTGCCCAATTCTTGGAGTGCTTGAACTAGTGTCCCTACAATGTTTTTCCATTGCTGTTCTTGGATGATAGCTTTTGATTTCCTTTCAACTAATTTCTTTTGAAGAGTTCTCCAGAGATGAGTGCTCTGATTTATTTTTGTCCAGCTCTCCTAAATTTGCACCAGAGATATTTTTTTTTTGCTTGCTTGTTTTCACCCAGAAAGTAGCTGGCAGCAGCAGGAACAAGCTCAAGCAGAGGGTGCTTTTATGGCCAGACACTGAACACACAAATGACCGGGATGCAGAGCTTCAAAAACATCCAGAAGTATGAAAAAGCCATGCCACAGAGGCAAACAGCAGGCATTGTTAGACCATTCCCCTTCAAATCTTTCATTAGTCACATTTAATGGGATTTTTTTCCTCATATTCTTGAGCTGCACAGCTATGCTGTCACTTGACCAACCTTCTTCATGGTCTCCTCTTACCAGCTCCAGCCACCCCCCCTACATTCACTAAATGTTTCTTTGCTTCTCCTTGATAAATGTCAGGCTCAATCTATAATGCAGCTCTCAGAATTTCCTGGTATGGGGTCACTTGGCATCCAGCACTTGGAAAGATCACATACTTCTACTTGTTCAGTCTTGATTTTGATCAAGAGAAGCAATGATGTCACTTCAGCATTCCTAAAGCTCCCCTCCCTTTTGGCTTTTTTTAGAGTATAAAGCAGTTTGACACAACAGGCTGTGCTTTGTTGATTCTTATTTTTGCATCTTGCGATGTGACAATATCCACAACAAACACGGGCTGGGATTGCTTGTGGAGAATCTACACTTATTTTGAATAGATTCCTTTCCTGTTCCTCATAAGATGTTTAAAATTTGCCTTATTAAAAATAATAGAAATCAATGCATAAAATATTAAAAGCAGTTTGATGGGTTTTATTGTTTAATAAATAGTTCGCACTCCCAAGGCTCTATCCAGCAGAGAATATGAGTATTTCACAATTCTTTCCGGTGTCTGGCCATGCAACTTGCCTCTAGCAAAGAGAGTTCTTAATTCACGTAGTACCTCTAGACGATGTGCAATTGTCAACCCAAACCCCAGCGCTTTCTAATCGCGGTTGGCATGAGCTTTCCCCTGCTGTCTTTCAAGCCGCGGGGAAGTCAGACATTTTCATACCCACTAAATCTCTGGATATTTTGTGATGGAGACAGCAGCCTGTTAAAAGCTGGACCTACTCCATCAGCTAAGCAGGAATTGGGTATTTCTAAGACCAGCCTCGCTTGTTTACACCACTGAAGTGTCTGGGTATGTTATGGCCTTGAATTTACTTACCTCCCCCAGACTATGAGAAAGAGAGGGCTTTTCCGTATTGCCTCGTCTCACTGGGAACCGAGGCCTGGGGAGGGGAGGGGGCCACCCGCAGAGACCCCAGTCCAGAGCCATGAAGCCACAGAGATCTGCTAGCATCGTGGCCTGATGCCTGCTCTGGTTTCTCGTTCATGTTTTCCTGAGCTGTTTCTCAGGGAACACCCTGAGAAACACCCTTATGTTTCTGCAACTGCATATAAGGTGTTGCTGTGGTTCACAGATGATGACTTGCAATATTTGGGTGGGCTTTTTTCCCCCCCAGCACAGTGCAGGTTACTTGGAAATGTTGGGAAGCAGCAGCCCACAGAGCATGCAAGGGCAGCTCCTGCCAGCCCCAGCCTACTGATGGATCTCTGTGTGGCCCCACCACTCATATCCACACCCCTCAAGAAAACTTAGATTTCATAATAAGATGCTTAAAAGTCACTATTCCACAGTCACCATTTACGGGGTGCTTTGTGTGTATTTTCTGATTTGCATGACTCCCCTGGATGGCAAGTCTTGGCCCACAAATCGTGGCATCCTTTAGTTGGGTCTTTATGGGCGATAGCTGCTGGGGAAGGTAGGGGTGAGTTGTGATCTCAACTCATCGAGCTAGAGGAATGGGATGTTTGAGACACTCTGCTATAATGAGATGTGAGTGAAAATGGCAGCACAGAATAGATTCTTAATTTAAATAATGAGCGCCCCTTGTTGCCTGACAGATGGTCATTTTCTGAGAAATGCAAAGTCTCTTTGGAGGGGTCAGATTGCTTGTATTTACATGGAATAATGAGGGAGAGGCACTGGTCCCAACACATGCTGTGTTTTTCACATTTTTCCAGGGGTATTCCCAGCTGTCTCTGAAAAGAGCAGATTTGATTCTTTGCAAACCTTGTGTGAATCTGACCATGCGTTATTGCACGAAGAAATCAAACAGTAATGGGAGTGTCTCTGATACTCAGGCAGCTATTATAATGCCCTGTAAGCATCTTTAGTTGCAAGAAAGGAAGCTTGATACTGATGCCAGAAAACATCTTGGGCCTGAATGTGCCTTTACTTGTGCAGGGCTGGCTACAATCCAATATCCAGTTATCTGCACGCCAGCGGCGTCTGCAGGATTTAACACGTCGGAAGGCAGATGGATGGCAAAGAATTTGCTAAGGGGTAGGGCACCTTCCTACGCACTTCCCCACTTGCTGCATCCACTTTTAATGTAAGAACTAAAGATCAGGCACTCAATACACTCTTTTAACCATTATTTATTCCACCAGTGCTGGTGATGGACAGTAGGAGTTACACAGCAGGAGGTGTTTTGGGGTACACCAGGAACTTCTTGCCATTTCATGATCCTTTAACTGGGATGGTGGCAGCCCTGTTGGGCATCATGACTGCTCTGACAGAGGTGTCTCCATTGTCCACCATGCTTCTCTGAAGCATGCTGGTGCTTGCAGGCAGAGTAGCCTGTCCCAAGCCAACGGCCAGGAGACAAAGATCTGATTGCTTATGGCTCATGCTCCCATGATGCTTAAGATCTGTGCTGTTTCAAGACCGCTTAGGGACTGCTATGGGGTCTTTTGTCTACACGAAAGCATAAAAAAAAAAGTACAACTTGAATAAACTGTTGAGGGAGTTGTTTGACCATCCTCAAACGCCCATGGAGGAACTCTTATTGACAATTCGTGGCCTTAGCGTGGTTTCTCATACTGTACATAAATCACCATTTAGGCTAATGCCTTATCACAAGTAAGGCCCTTACAGTCCCATTAAGCTTCTCCTGAAGTGGGAAGGAAAACAAACTCTAGTCTTGAACCAAAGAACTCTTAATGACACAGACTGTACTCGTGTGTTGTTTTTCTGCCTTTTCCTATATGTGAGTCCCTCATTCTGCCGCATTTCTCCCAATGCCGAGGAAGCACGAGGACTTTCTGTTGGGGAACACGCAGCGATGACAAGTCCCAGACAAGGGAGAATTGAGCTTGCAGATACCAAAACAACCCTCTTCTGAGCTCCTTTCTGCAGTGTAGGGTTAGGTGTTGCCATCACCTTTCAAAAAAGGGTAACCCCCCCCCCCCCCAAACCCAAACCCTCCCAATTCTGAAAGCCTAGAAAGGGGCAAACAAGTTTGAAAACACTAAAGGCAGTGACTTCCACTCTTTGTTGCTTGGCAGCTGAGAGATGCTCTCATAAAATTCAGCAGTTTCATCCATCCTCACCATGTGGTCTTTAATCTCTGGGTAGCAATGTGTTTGGAAGAAGCCAAGTCAATCAACACCCATTTTTTCACAGTGAATCAACTACTAGTGTCAAATTCTGGTCTGCATCTTGTGCCAGAAAAAGGCTTCTTGTCACCTAAATGGGGAGCGTGCCATGTCAAGCTGCAAAATCATTTGTTTCCTGGACATGGCCCTAAATTACATATTCCCTGTCAAGTCTTGGAGATTGAAACTAAAGTTGTGTTGTGATAGGGCTTTTCTCTCCTTTTGGTTAATTTCTCTCCAAAGGTGGTTGCCTGCTGTTTTCCACGTAGCCAGTGCTCAGATTGACAGAGAAACAGGAGATTGGGGCAACACGGTATCCCTGGCAAGGTTTTTGCTCATCCACTTCTGTTGGCCAGTGCTACTTGCTAAGAGCTCTGCACATCTGGGAGGGATGGACAGTTTACAAAATGTTGACCTGATCTTCTGCATGGTTTCCAAGCAGCATATAAAAGTGTTAGCTTTGCTTTGGTATGCATAAGCATCTTATAATATATTTTCTTTAACAAAATTGTTTTTTAGCTGGTTGACCTGCAGTGAACCAAACAGGTGATGTTTACCAGTGACATCCACATAGATGGGACTTATTTTCAGGGATGGAAAGAAAAGGAGAGAGACTGGAGTGGCAAAGCAGTTGACAGTGTGTAGTGTTGACAGGGAGTGAAACCTATAACCGAAAACAAAGCAGAAGTCATTTTTTTTAAAGGTTAGTATTCTAAACTTAGCTCCAAAGCTGCTAAAAGAAGAGGGGGGATGTTTTTTAGTAGGTGACCCAATTGGTCTACGATGTCACAGGCAGTAAAAAAACACGTGAGAAGCAAAAAAAAAAAAAAAGTTCATGCTCTTCTGCACCCTGTCATCCACACAGGCTGTATTTGGGCTCAGGGGTGACAGGTGTGTGTATGCATGGTGGTGGCATTCAGGAACAACAGAGGAGCTGGGGACATGGAATGATCCACTGGTGTGCAATGGGATGGTCCCAAAGAACCTGCCCAGCTCTGTTGTGCTGTGTGTGATTGCAGGTAATGAAATGCCATGTACTTTCATTAAACTTCCACATATGGAGGAAACCTTCATCTATGTGTGCCTGGAGAATCAGGGAAAATCAGCATCAAAGAGAACCTCCTACTGAAAGCATTTGGTGCCATAAAGGATAAAGAGTATCTGGCAGAGGCCTTAAAGGGGGAAAATCTGACAAGTGCTCAAGTGCTACTAGCAGTTCAGCCTTGTAGCCTCCAGTTTAAATGCTCAAAGAGTCCGATGATGATGCACTGGGGCATTCAGAGCTTAAATTGATGTTTTGTCTTTAGCTTTTTTTGGTTGCATGAAGAATCTGCCCTGCAGCTCCCGGATTAATTAAATGCTGACAGCCTACTAGAATAGGAGCGGCGGATCTCCGCTGCCCTTTATATATGTGTTGCACAGAGTGGAGTACATAGTGCCCCTAGGAAATGAGCTTGTTCCATTAGGCAAAATCAATAAAGCAGAAATCTCTAAAATTCTTCTATTACATTACAAATAGACTAAAACCCCACACCTGCTGACAGTGATCATTGCTTTTGTGTCCTGGACAGATGCTTATGGGAGCACTTTGGTCAAATAGGCATGTGTACTTCTTCTGCAAACACTGGCTTCGCTTCACTGCTGGTTCCTACAGTGGCTGATTTTTTTCATTCCTTAGGCTAGAAGAACAAAACTTTATTTTACCTCTGTGCCTATTCTGAGAAATCAGCTGCTTTCTGGAGTATGTGGAGTAACTCTGGTAAGCCCATTCATTTGCCATAGAAGGACGTTTTCCTGCGGATAAATTCAGGCTCTCTCCCCGAGCAGGATGTGATAAGTTTCTGATTTTCCTTAGTTGCAGCATAGGCTTTTTCTCATCATGCAGGTTTTATCTCAGATCCAAGCTTGGAGCCTTCTGCCACGGTGGGGCAGGGATGTGAGAACACCTCAAACACCTCCGCAGCAAGTGACACAAGTGCTCAAGATGAAACATCAAACGTGCCATGCATTTACTCTCCCTGAGCAGCCCGAAGAGACATGTGGCCCAGGATCAACTTTTTTTATCATTAATCTTTTAATATCAGATTATTCATTTTTGCAAACGGATCTTGGGTTGCTTCTCAGCTGGGGGGAAAAAATCAACAGGTTCAACTTGTGTCATAGGGAATCATGTCTGTAAAGGCAAAAGTTGGGGCACCAACAGCTTTTGGTGGGCTCTCAGACACCTGCTGTGCCTTTCGCCTTCTCTGACATGTTCTGTCTCTAGCTGCTGTATCATGCTGATGAGTTGTTATAGCAGCAGATGCCACAAAGGTTTATTTCCTTAGGAGATGCAACATGGGAAAAATTTGCAAGGAAATTACGATCCTTATTAGTAACATTTTCACAGAAGATTACTGTCTCCTGCTGTCTCTGTTTCAATCCTGAAAAAAATTCTTTGATATCCTTACATGAATGTTGAGGTCTTTTATATCTGCAGGGAATAGCAGAGTTAAGCTGCAGCAAGCGGGGCCCATATCAGGCATTGGAAGTGTGGCCAGGGACTGGATTGCTTTGAGGATGTGGATGGGACAGCCTCCATCTCAAGAAACTCTTAAGAACAGCCTGGAAAAGGTCTGTCTGAAGTGTTTTCCCTGACTGACAGCCTGAGGAAAGCATTAGGTCACTTCTCCTGGTCCTTCCTGGGGTTATTTGTCATCAGTGCTGAAAGTCCTGTGTTATGTCGGGGTGCTGTGTACCAAACTACTTGTTCCTTGGAGGTTTCCAGCACTAAAGTCCTCCTTGCGGTTCCTGGAAAAAATGTTTTTTTGGGGGGGGAACCTATTTTGTTGTGAAGATCAGAGATTAACACCCTTTCCAGCATCCATAGCAACCTGCCTTAAAAATCTCTGCTTGGAAATCTTCTAATCTTCCTTGGATGCTTTTTGAACATTTTCCAGGAATGTTTTGCTCTTTCCCATTCACAACTACTAAATATACACTCTGTTTGGATTGCAGACCCCAGTCTATTTTTACATTTATTTCCAGCATACTTTAACTTTTCTACCCTGGATAGAACAATTTGGTCTGTTCTTAAACCCAAGACCTTGCTGCCCTCTCTCCTGCCATTGCCCGATTTCGGCATCGCTTACAAGGAGTTTATTATTCTGGGGTGCTTCTGAGTGGACAAGGACTGTGCTGGCTTCTGTCTGCTGGAGACAGACTTAAAACCAGAAAAAGTGGGCAGGAAAGAAAGGAAATCAGTTATCCCTATACAAAGGAGTAATAAGACACCTTTGCAGTCTCTACCCTGTTTGTAAATAGTTAACTGAGTTTTGGGGTAGAAAATACTGTAATAGAGCAGGGAATTCCCACTTGTGGAGCATTTCTCATTCCTCTGGGTTGAAATGGTCAATGGTTTCCACGTCTGAGGCAGAAAACAAGTGACTGCTTGCTTCCCTGTCCTCCTGTGTGCTAGTATGTAGCTGGGCTTTATTTATTTGATTAGGTGCAAGGAATATGGACTCATTGTTTATACTGCATGAATGGGAATCACAACAAACAGATTTTTATCATTGCTACTCTGGTCTCCGGAGTGTTTCTTTCTTGATCTGGTGAAGATTTAAAGGGGGGAAGGAAAAAAAGGGAGAGGCAGGATTTGAGAAAATGTTCTCAGACGTGTGGGTAGTGAAGGACTATTCCATTTGAGCTGTGACTTGATTAAGCTTAAACATCTCCACTTGACCTTCATGTGGAAATTCACCCTTTAAATAATGTTCCTAAGTCTCCAGGGTCAAATCCAGGCTTCTGTGATACAAAACATTATGAATGAAATTACAGTGTCCTGAGGTGACAACACCTTGCTGGGCAGCAAGGCTGAGCCCAGAGCAGCAACAGGATGTTTCAGCCCTGCTTGGGACCTACCTCCAGCCTTTGGGAAGGGAGTTTACATCCAGAAATGATGAGGTTTTAAGTGTGGGGTGAAGCACTGCAAAGTTTAAGTCCCATGGGAACAGCCATGATCCTGCCCTGTTGTTCCCACTAACTAGCACCCACCACAGCAGCTGGCTTAGCTCTATTTATTTTTCCTCCAGCCATAGGCTGTGCCCTTTGATAGTAACAGAGGTAAACTCAGCTCTCCCAACAATACTGATGCTTTAGAAATGGGGGAAAAGAAACCCAAGCCCCGAGTCTATTCCGATAGAAACAAAATCCTTAATCCATCAGGGTTGGATGGTGCTGCACAAAAATGTTGACCAGAGTTTCCAGCATCAAGGCAGGTGAAAGGGTTAAAGATGAAGCTGGTGCTTGTTCCTCCATGGCATTATCTGTATGATTGCTTTTCATATCTTGTTTATTGTGCTTAGCAGAGCAGCTATAATACAGAGTGCTAGACACAATAAATCTTGTCATTGCAAACAGCATACTTTTCATCAGAGCTCAAGGAATTGCAAGGTAAGCATTCAAAGGCAATCTATAGATTTAATTATATAGAAAGTCTAACCTGTATAGATCTTAAAGGAAATCATAACCATGAAGATTACATTATGTTCAGTTCTATTTGTATTATGTATATTATCCTATTTCAGTTGTTTTGAGGACACAGACAATGGCACTGCAGGCATGGTGTCTTCTGTGGTTTCGTATCGGCACTGAACAGCCAAAGATGCTGGTAATTTAAGGGCTGAGTTTTTTTCCCTTTCTGACAGCTCCATCTATAAATTTACACTCCTGCATTTTAAAATCTTCTCTGATGCTAATTGTAGCCCAAGAAATCCCATCAGGTAAAGGAAACCATCTCCAATTTTATATATTTACTGAAAGACACGCCTGTGACCACAAAGTGAAATTCTGTGCATCAAAGTGACAGGTCCAAATTGCTCTAATCTCCCCACTGCCACACTTGCCAGCTCGGTCCCTGGTACTGGGCTGGCCGTGACATGTCCCTCACTGGAGGGACACGCTAGAAGTCCCCCTGCCCTGGGCAGGAGTGTGGAGGTCATTTACCCTGTCAGTGAAGACCACCCATGTGAGTCCTGGGTATCTGGGATTATAACAGTTTTAGCAACTTTCATTTTTTCCTGACTTGTAAAATCCCCAGCTTGGGGTGTGCTGACCTGCAGGCTTGGGTACATCGGCTGACCTGTGGTATGGGGTCCTGAGAGGACAGGATGAGAGGCTTTAGGGCTTTTTCTTTTCCCTTCTTCCTGTGCCCCCCCCTCCCCCAAACTTCATGCCAGCTATCTGCAACAGCTGTTTGCTCTCCAAAATCCCCAAGTGTTGGCTGCTTGCACTTGTCCCTTGGTGGAGCGTGAGCACCGATGTGCTGCGGGGCTTTCCTCCCCCAACACAAACCTTCTGGAGACTGCAGGAGTGCAAGGGGCAATGGGGGAGGCTTTCGTTGAGGCTGGCATCCTTGGGAAATGCCAATTCAATGAATGTGAGGCGCTAAGCAAACTTCAGGGGTTTGAGTCGCTCTGCTTTAGGCAGCAAGGTCTGGTTCACTGATGGTTTCCCAAACTGATGTCTGAGCAGGGTTGCTTGCTCCAGGCTCAGCTCCCCAGCAGGGACAGAAATAAGACTGTTAGAAATGGAGAGATGGGTTCCTTGTTGCCAATTAGCAATGAGACCAAGCTGGGTTAAAACACTTGGCTCTGTATTTGCAGCTGCTGTGCAAACACCATGACGTGGCCCATGGCTGGGAGATCCTGCCCTGGCCTTCCCAGCTCAGGAGAAGGGCTGGGGAGCTCCTTGGTGGTAGGTGAATTTTCCAGATATGTCACTGAAGTGTTTCACTTGGACACAGTGGTTGATGCTGTTGGGGGGACTCCTGTGGACCATGAGTCAGGAGGAGGTTGCCCAATGTGCCCTCCAGATAATGTATTGCTCAAACAGGTTCTTCCAGGAAGGAGCACCAAAAAGTCCCAGCTGGGAAGGGGCAGGAGATGGATCTTCCCCAAATTCTCCACACCTTTCTCATCCACAGACCCAAGAGGGCTGAGGACTGTTCGTGCCCATTTCACTGACTCACCGGTCACCCTGGTCTTATGCTATGAAAATGGGGTTCACAGCCCTGCAGATAAAACAACACAAAATCGCTGCCAGTTTATTTCATTATGTTGGGCTGTAAACTGTGATTCAGGAGCTACTTCACAAGGGCTTGTGCTGTTGGTGGCACAGGGAGCCTCGGGGACAGTGCCAGGCAGGAGCAGAGGGGTGGTCATACCATCAAAACTCATGGGGTTTGGTTCTGGTCCTGGTTTTCCCCTGCAGCACTGCTCGAAGTCCCCCGGCTCTGCAAACTGCTGAGTTTGGTGCTTCAGTTTGCCACCCTTTGTTGGAGACGGGGATTTCCTACTTCATGCTGAGGGTGGAAAGAGAGAAGTAATTGGTAATTGTCAGGTGCCCTGCTTAAATGGCAAGAGCAGTGTAAATACTAGATCAAAACTAAAAAGTGCATTTTCTTCCATCTCGCTAGCATAAAGTAAACCACAGCTGACTAGAGAATGTAGTCTAAAATCACTAACAGCTAAGCATCCACAACAAAACACAATACCTGTATTTAATTAGCACGAAAGCACTTATTTCCATCCATAAGCAACAGATGCTGAGGTTTTACTCCTGCCTCAGTGGCAGCAGCCTTGCTCCCCTTGAGACCCCGTCGCCAAATCCCCTGAGGTCTGGGGACGGCAGTAGTTTGGATTTAGCACAATTAAGATGCTGTACAGGGTGAATTAAAAATGAAAGAACTTTTTATCACTGGCACAGTTGTCAGAACTTTGAATGATTATTTCATATTCTGTGTGCTGGGATAATAGGATGGGCAGAGTGTGGCTCAGTCCCCAAAGCGGCAGGAGCAGCAGGGAGGTCACTGCCTGGACCACAGGGAATGTCTTGGTGGGAATTTCTGTAGCCCAGCTGTCTACTTCCCTCACTGCGCTTTAAGTTCAGGGATATTTTTTTTTTTAAAAAAACATATTAATATACATTTGAGTAGCAGCACAATCCCAGAAAGGAGCTCTTTTGTTCATATACATGGCAGGAGCAGAGATGTATAATTTGTTTTTGTGGACTGGTGAAATCTTGGCCCATGTTGTTTTTAACGAGAAGTTCTTAAAAGCTGGGGTTTGTGCTGATGGCAAACCTGTGATAAGAGCTGGTGCCAGCAGCTATGCACACAATGACTTGTGTGCTTTTTAATTCAGTGCAGGCATGCGATCACGAAGAAAAGCCCTCTTCCCCAAAATTCTCCCAGGACCCCTCTGTGACTCCCTTTGTACCTCTCCTGCTCTGGTGGGAAAAGCAAAGCATCTGTGGTGACCTTCTACCTGTCCTAGTTTTTGGCTGAGAAGGAAAATCTCTCCTCTACAGCTCTGATACAGAACTTGGCTGTTTCTCCTGCACAGGATCAATAGCACGGCTAAGTCAGGCATTGAGCTGTACCCTGATGCTTGCGCAAACCTACACTCTTCACAAGCCTCCAGAGAAAATCCCAGTCCTGATTCATCTGGATCGTATTTGGGGTGGTGCTGAGCTCCCCTGATCTCACTGTTACCTTTCCATGGGCTTCTTCAGGGGCTGAGATTCCTGCCCTGGTTCAGGATCAGGCCCCTAGGGACTGGCATTGTTCCTCGCTCCCTCTTTGAGAAGACGTTGGGTTGGGTTGGTGACAAATGGGTGCAATCATGGCACATGTCTAGATTTTAGCATGCAGACCTGGTTTGTAAATGGAGCATTTTGTTAATGCAGAAGAAAATGGATAGGTATTAATTGCTCTCTGGCAGTTTGTCATTTTTCATGTAGGTTATTGATGAAGTAACAGTAACTTGAGGGAAAACAGCAGAAAAGAGACAGAGGCTGGGAACAACCTGAAGTCAGGGGAAAACCTCCATATCAGCTGGAAGCAGAGACAGGCTGCATTTTAAATTGAAATTTTTCTAGTAGATTTGCCAATATCCAAATATTTCAGGAACTCTTTTTGGCCTCACCAAGCTGCTCATAGAAAAATCTCTTCTGAAAGTGTAAACATTATTTTAACACTTCCAAAATGAGCCATTTTGATTTTTCTTCTTCAAATCTCACTTCACGTTCCTTTCATCATGAAACCCACAAATTTGGGCGAGTGGGGGGGGAAATGACCACCAAACCTCCTTCTCCTCCAAACTGAGAGCAGAGCAATATAATTTTAGTCTAAACATAGAGGAGCAGTGTGTCCGATTCCTGAAAGTTTTGCGATTTCTCTTTTCTGCCTTTTTCTTTCAGCATGCTTGCTTTCTTTTAGGGGGATTGCAAGTGAACGATAATAACAATAATGAATTCTTTTCCCTGCTGGGGACAAACTCCTCTGTTGCGGTGGCAATAGTGAGTTTATTGATGCTGGACTCAGCAGACCCTTGAGTGTGGACAGAGCTTAGATGAAAAATGACGGTACTTTGGTCTGTGCTGAATCCAACCAAACACCATTATGATCATCTTGGGCCAGCTCTGGGGAGGGGAGTCTTAATTACCCAGGTAGGTGTTCATTTATTAACTCCTGCAATTTAGCAGGGAGAATAACCACTAAAGAGGCAGTGCTCCTATTATAGCAGTGGCACTCTGCATGCTATTTGCAGTTCAGAGAGGAGCAATGAGCATGTACACATATTTAATGAAATGTATTCAATTTCCTATAAACAGAAAAAGGAAGCAAATCATTCATGTTGGATTCTTTTGCCCTTTACAGATAGAGCGTTGCGGCTTCTTTAGAGATGCAGCTATACAACAGCCTTTGGTCTGGGGAAAGTCCAGGGGAGAACAGAGTGCGCTTCAATTGCTTTTGCTGTGAATTTATAGAAAGCTTTGACCTTAAAGGGAATAGTATAGCTTCGCTCTGTCTGTTTGCACTTTGCATCGCTCAGTGATGTTGCCTAGCTCTCAGCACGCTATTTCATTTATACATGCATTTCTAATAATCCTCTCTCTGTGCTTCAGTCTCTTCTCCATTTTTCTCTCTCTTTTTTTTTTTCTTTTTTTTCCCCTCTCCCTTCAGTCTCAGCGTTCCTGGCAGTTGCAGTAGGTTGGGCTGTCCAAAAGCTGATAGACAAAACAACCCCATGTTCTCACCATCTTTAAACGCAGGAAAGATAGAGGCTTTTCTTGGAGAAAAGGCTTTTCCACTCTGCTCCAAGTAGCATTTGAGTTTCACATCCCCAAAATGAGATTCTACCCTTCTCCCTGAGAGCAAGGCTGGGAAAAGCTTTCTCTAAAAAGACCCAATAGCAAACAATCATTGAAATGCATTGCTTTTTTTCATTTCACTGCTTCCTTTCCCCTGACCTCTGATGTAAATAGCAATTTGGCTGACACCTGGTGCCAACCACCTACATCATATGTGTGATTAACACTCCTCACACCTGCCGGACCCGTTAGCCCTATTTTCTGCCTGCAGCTCCAGGAGCGATGGCCACGTTGCTGCACCCCGGGTGTACTTGTGTCCTGGGACAGGGGGAAAGTCAGACTCCCCAAACCCCAGACTATGAGGGATGAATGGGTTGCATGGGGCTGGTTTTACAGGGCTCCTTGGAGGGATCAGCTTCCCTGAAGCTACTACAGCTAGTGTGTGCTCGCTAGCATCTGTTGTATGCTCTCATCAAAAGATTCAGCCCAAAGCTTGCTTTATCCTATTTACAAAGCAAGTTTGGTGCTGTCAGACTTGGACTGAGCAAGTCCACGGGCATGGGATCCTTCCCTGACCTCCCATCACAGACTTCAGTGAGGCAGGTACAGGTGATCAGGCAGACACGGGTGAGATTTGATGCATGTTGCTGTTTAACAAAGTGGGATTAAGAGATGTCCATCACAGCATGGAGCCCTGTCAGCTGGTCGAAGCCAGGGCTGCTGGAGGGAGTGCAGCCCGTGGGCGAAGGGCTGCTCGGGCATGGGCGAGACATTTCCCCACCATCTCCCTGCTTCAGTGTTGGGGACAGAAGGTTTTCCACATAGTCTCTTCCTACAGGAAGAAGAAACGACTGATTTCAGCATCTGTATTCAACATTAATGCTCCGAGGCAGAGATGCTCTTAATATTCAGCATTTGGTGTATTGTGCTTGGCCCTGTGGTCACCAGGCTCAGGGGTTAATGTCACCTGTGGGTGATGTTTGTCCCCCTCACCATTGTCCTCCCCAGCTGCTTGCCTGCGTCATACTCCTGTCTCCTGCCTGCAAACAGGCTTCACGCTGCTGTGGGCACTGGTGAGAGCCGCTAGCATGCAGGGAGGTCTTTGGATAAGCAATGCTAAGTACAAAAAATTACTTATTATGGCCAGGATTTTGTACGGGTGCTAAGACTTGGGTTTTTTGTAGGTGGCAAGGAAATGTTGGAAAACCTGGCGGAAAAAGAATGGTTTTTATTATGTTCTAGTGTGGGGAAACTATTTTTCAGGCTGTCCTTGGGAAGAGTTGCTTGGCATGTGTTGCATGGGGCCATTAAAGTAAGCCAGGCTCAGCTGGGCTTCTGGCTTGGGATGATGGTAGGGGGCTTCTCAAATAGGGACAGGGAAACACTCAAGTGCCCACACAAGCGATGTCTTCTCCTGAGGTGTCCCGAGCCAACCCCAGCTAAGTTTTCATGCCTCAAAGGAGCTGGAGTTGAGGATCTGCCCTAATATTTCTTCAAACCCTTCAGAAAAGCAATTCAGGCTGTCTCCCAACACTCAGAGTGTGACCACGAGTCCCATGGATGTCGTCGTCGTGGGCGAGAGGCATGGCATAGCCTCGGGAAGAGATCACACGCGTGGCCTCCAAACAGCTTCGTCTGCCGCTGGCGTGTTCATGACTTCAAAGGCAGGAACTGAGAGGTTTCTCAGAGCCTCGGCTTTGTTATTCATCTTCTCCAATGCTCATAAATTATCAACAAACAACCTCAGCTATCAAGTCGGTGAGGAGCACTGGGTAATTATGTTTGTGGTTCAAAATGAGGGTTGTCAATTTTAATTAGAGAAAGCTGAGGGCACAGGGAATTTTTAATGTTACTGTCTGAACTCTCGAGTACTGCACAGAAAATAATTGTAAATGAAAAATTAACCAGGGCTTGCTAGGGAGTGCAAAGGGTACTCCTTTTCCTACTATTTTATTATTTTGCTCTCTTTGAAGCAAATTTGGGTCTAGTGATACAATTGCCAACAGGTTTGCTTTAAATTACAATCAGAAAAGGGTACAGGCATGTACTAAAGAGGCTGGGCGATTTCAAGGGGAATCAGATTTTTAAAGTCCAGGAATCATTAATATTTAAAGAGATTTCTCAGACACGAATTTCAGATGCAAGTCCACTATCCAGACGGCACTGTGCTCTGGTGGCTCTGGTGTCAGCAAAGCGATCCTGAGCCGTTGCCTGTCCTGCCTGTGCCTACGGCCATGCCCGTAGGTTTTCTCTTGCCCTGGTGCAGGCAGAACAGGCAGGATTTAGGCTTTGCACCCTTCCTAGGCAGGGCTCAGCAGCATACACAGAGGAAGCTTAAAAGAGGCAAGGTGAATTGAATTGCGACTCTCTCCTAGTTTGTAATGGGAGTGAGGTGCTTTCTGCTCCTATAGCTACATCCCTCCGCAGCAAGGGTGACACCAGAGCTTGTCCCCAGGGACAATGAAGGGGGCAGGGGGTGCTGGGCTGTCGCTGCATGGCAAAGGGCTTCTCCCCTGCATTGAGCTAAACACCGGGGAGTGTTGGTCCCATCATACCTGTTCCTCCTAAAAATCAAGGGAGTTTCATCCTTTAATGTCACTGGCAGCCAGAGGGGCTGTCTGTGTGATTGCAGTATCTGAAGAGCAGGCAAATGTCAGCCTATCATGGGGAGTGTAGGTTAACTTTTAATCAGCAGGCCAGTATCCTCCCCTAATTTATTTTCCTTCATTTAGACAGAATTTGCTGGATTGCATGTGATCTTGTGAATATTTATAATGAGAATTTTTTTCCTTGCTCCTTCTGTGATTAACTAATTTGGTACTTCCCAAGGACACGCACAGTGAAGGTTAAACTGAAAAGGCCCAATCCTTCCCTGGCATTATCCTTTTGAGCATTAGCAGAATTGTGTCAGGCGTGGTTTTGGCCTCTGCACATTCACTAGGAAGGGTTTTTCCACAGCCAGACAACACTGCCTCGCTTCAAGTGGTTTTGGTACCAGCAGAGTTGGATCTAAAATATTCTCCTGACAGCAGAAAAATGTTTTAGTGGGCTTAGATCAGGCCCAAAGCAAGTCAACTGCGGCAAATGAGCTCCCATTTGCTAATGCAGTTTTTATAATAGTCAAGCTGCAGACAAGTAGTTGGCAATTTTACGAATAATAAAAAAATGCAATTATATTTTAATACTATGTACTTCCATTATGGTGAGAATATGCTAAATCTCTGATTGGAAAGACTTGGGGTCACTCGGCTAACGCTGGTAGGGAAGATGAGATCATTTACAGCACGCACTAGCTGGAGTCACAGCCCTACCGACAGTATTGTGATGCAAAACCAAAACCAGCCTGGATCAATTGGCAAATGAAAGTCTCTTGGTTGCCTCTTAGTGCCATGGCATGTTAACTCGTCCTTAATCAACCAGTAAATGAAAGGACTGACTCTGATCTCAGTTATACTAGTAAAAAGTGAGCATAATTTTACTACCATTGGCAAGACTTGGGATCTGACCCCTTTTGCAGAGCACCATGGATTCAGGTGGACCCAAAAAGGCCCCCAACCCCCCTGCTGTGGGATGGGTGGGTGTCAGCCCTTCCTCTTCATGCAGGTGCAAGCTGGAGGCAAGTGCTGGGGGTTAAACACACCTCTGCCCTCCCTCTGCCTCCAGCCCTGCATTCACCCATGAAAATCCCTGCTTTAATCCCAGTAAAGCCAAAGGGTTTGTCTCTGTCACACCCCCTGCAAAATCTCATTGTGAGTGTTTCCAGGTGCCTGCCACAGGGATGGGTAAGATCAGAAATGAAGGGAGGAAACAAGAGGAGTTTGTGTTCCTGAGCCCTCGACATGCGGGTACCGCTGGGGCACTTGTGCTCGCAGAGCTCCCTTGGATGCTCACTCTGCAATCCTGAAAAGCTTGGAAGTGTCTATGGTCTGGAAGCGTAACTCCGTTCAGTTGTTTTTTTTTTTTTTTTTGCCAGGCAGGGTGACCCAAACCTCTCTGATGTATCATCCCCAGTCAGGCTCTGGAGACAGCTGCCTCATTGCCTTTTATGAATTTCTGCTTCTCTCACTGCAGTTACTGGTTTCCAACCAGGCTTGAGGAATGGGGCTATTCATATCAAGGAAAGCTGCAGCCAGGATGGAATAGCTGCTGTGCAGCTTGTTCGTGTACCGCTGTACCTAGTGCCAGCTCTGAAACTGTTTGAGACTCCAGTGACTGGAGGAAAAAAGTACACATGTGAAATACTCTCCTGCGAGCCTCCGCATTTGCGGTTGTTTTTGCAAATTGCAGCTGATTGTGCTTCAAGCTTTGTGATTTGGGGACAGGAGGTCAAAGTTTGGCAACGAAACCATTTGGCCCTGAGGTTTTCAGATGAAAGAATCTTGGGGACATGATTCACATGTGGTTACTTGGCTCCTATTTGTTATCCTAGCTCAATACAACCAAGCCAGTTCCTTCTATCGGAAGATCTGGCCCATTTGTGGGTTTATTCTGTTGTGAACAGACAAGCTGTGGGATGCTATCCTGTAAATTGTCTGATGCCCTCAATTATTTCTCTCCAGGAGCCTTCTTTGTTCAGCCTGCTTCCCAGGCAAGTGTCTGGCATCATCTGGAGGGCAAAAAGTACTGTCGTTCACCTGCACTGCGGTGGAGAGCTAGTAGGCTGTCTGGCTGCAAATAGGATAGAGGGTGGTAATTAAAATGTGCTCTCAAAATATAGAAAGAGGTTGCAGACAAGTATTTATCAGCTCCTAGGTCTTCAACAGGCTGGTAAAACACCAGAGCATATTTAAAACAGCAGCTTAATTAAATGGTGCTACAGTTTTAACCTTGCCTAGGAAAATTGGCTTATTTCCTCTAAATCATGAGTTCAGAAAGGGAAGGACAAGAACATGCGTAGTTAAAAACTTGGGTTGCTGGCCAAAAGTATCGAAAAATACAGTTGAGCATTTGACTGGGCTTTAGGAGAATGACCCTGGTTCTGCTGCTGGCCGCCTCTCTGAGTTTCCCCTGTTTCCACAGTTTCTCTGTGTCCCTTTTGCTCTGTCTGTGAAGAGAGAAAACAAGGCGAAAGCAGGTTTGCAAAGAGCAGAGCTGCAGGAGGCAGCTGATATTGCCCTCCCGTCCTGTAGATCCTTGCTCGCCCTGGCAGCACTGCCTGCACCTAGAGCTCTGGGATGAGTTTGTCTAAAATGGGTGTTATAGAAATATAAGTGGCGAAGGAGTGAGGCTGAGGCTGCAGTAAGACAGGGAGCAGGGGACATGGTGGCCTCCAGTCACCAGCCTGGGCTGGTGCCATCCTGTTCTCTCCCTGCAGCCTTACCAGGCACAACCCAAACCGTGTTAAATCACAGGGCAGTCCCCTGCTTTCCTCAGGTTTCGAGACCAAGGTGACAGAGGGGATAACAAGTTTCATGAGTTGGATTTATAAAGGCTAATGAGCCACAAATTGAGCCTGGCTTGTTCCTGTATGCCCAGAAATGCTTGTGTTTCTCTGAGGGCTGTTCCATGGGCTGTTCTGCGGAGCATCACCTATGAGCAGGGAGCTCTGTTAAACCAAGCAACGGGCCTGACCTCAGCTCCTGCAGTCTGATGTGGTTTATTTTTGGAGTTCCACACAAGTGTGGCGGTGGGCTCCCTGCTCTGGAACAGCCTGTACATGCAAGGAGACTGTGTCGGTCACAAGCAATGTCCAGCTGCAAGCACCCTGGCAGGGACCAGCTAACCATGCCTCGGTGCAGTCCTTCAAGGGCTTTTGGTCCTTGTTACCAAGCTGCTCTCAAAGATCAGTGTAAAGAACCACAAGCGCCTTCCTCCCTGTCTGTTTGCATTTGTGGGATCTGACCTACTTCTTATTATTTGTAACACAAAAGCCTCCCTTGTTTTCCGACTTGCAGGAAGCTACTGCAGGAGTGCTTAGTGCCTGGGAGTCATGATCAGCTCCAGGAGAGTCCTGGCATCTCACACAGCAATGAGCTTCACCTTAGAAAAGCTGCCCCTAGGGAAGAAAAGCAGTTTTTGGGGAGGCTGATGTCAGCTCCACATGTGGTGACCAGGAGATGTCCCCAGCCCTGCTGCTCCAGCCTCCCCCTCCTCGCACCCAAGCTCAGAGCTGTTCCTCCTGCTGTCAGGGCTCGGGGGCTGCTGCCTTTCCGCTCCCAAAATCCAAATGTGCAAACCCTCAGCAAGAAATTCTGCAAAATCGTTCTTTGCGTGGCCACGGTCTCCACTTGTTCCTGAAAGGACAGGGATGGTTAAACCACTACAGGGTAGGGGACCTCTTCTGAGTCCCTGGGCAGCATCACTTGATGTGGCAATATCGCAGTTAAAGAAATAACAAGGGGTGAAATGGAAGTGCAGAAGCTGCTTCTCCCACAGGCTGTACCCCAGGCTGACCGTGCCTTGGCGCAGGGCAACAGCATGCTGCTCCTCTTGGTTTGCAGCACCAACATCCCCTGGCCATGCATGTCTGTGTGCCAATGGCCGCAGCAGTCCCCACGGGGAGATCAGCCTTTTTTTCTTAGGACTTACAGCAATGAAACCAATTCTACACTATGAATTGCGATGAGCACGGCTGGCTGCTGTGAGGAGCCCCAATGTACTTTGCAGAGACCTTTTGCTTTCCCTGTTGCCCATCTACCGGCAATTCCGAGCTGCCATCCCCCCCGGGGAGAAACAGCTGTTATGATCTGGGGAAAAGGCACACAGGATGCTCTGATGATTTTGGAAGGACTGAGCTTAAACAGCGAGGAAGCGTTAATATATGCTCTTTCCTCTTGTAAATATTTCTTCAAAAGACACTGCAGCTATCTGGGATGCTCCTACGCAACAGCAAGTCATAAATGATGACTTTCTTCAAGCAGAGTAGACTGGAAGCTCAGTTAAATACATCAAATTAACTGTCAAAATAATCTTCCAGGACTTGATAAGCCCAAAGATTAAACAGCATGTTATTTCTTCTCTGTGGTTTTTTTTTTTTTATCTTAGTAAAAGGGATTTATAGTAGATTCCAAAATCCATATTTTAAATGAATTGCAAATAGTTTCTTGTAGACTTGGCCTATATGAAAAGGATTATTACCCAAAACAACCCCTCTGACAGGGGGAATGTAGGTTAAAGAGAAATGGGAATGTAAATAAATGTAAAGGCTCTACAGTGAATTCTGCAGGAGGCATGTTTATTTTCTCTTTTGATTCTCCAAGCCTGGCTTCCTATGCAATTAAAGGGTCTAGCTCTTCATTGCAAAACATACGATCATTTATTTTTTGTGTCAACAGTAAATATTTGGGCTGAAACTGTTTAAACATAAGCTTTCAATAATCTTTGTTTTGCTTTTTCCTGTTCTCTGGCTGAGTCTTGGTTTGAATTTCCATAGACTAAAAATACATGATTTTGTTTGAAGAGCTTCGATGATCTTGTTCATTTTGCTGTTTATCTATTACCAGCAAAGTCTAATCCTTCTTTGATTGATGTTCCGTGTCACGTAGTTAAATAGCGATCCAGGATATGCAGCAGGGAGTTATAATTCTTAACCACACACTTCAGGTACCCGAGCTCACTGCTGACATAGCGCATCCACCACATATTAAATTGCGTTGCCCTAACGAAACCTACTGCCACAGGTCGGGAGCAAAAATGTTAACAAATAGATGCAAAAAGGTGATAGAAGACAGAAATGGCAGAGGATATTAGGAGGCATAGGGCAAAGAGAGAGATTGGTAGCAGTCAATCCTGATTTTAGAGATAACAACATGACTCTGAGGCACCATTCCCCCTCGTTGTTCATGTTTGAATACTGACAGGGAAGGACGGTGCATGCCCAGTCCCTGGCTTCAGTCTTAGCTGTGATATTTATCCATGTATTTATCTGGGGCTCTGAATTTCAGCTTCCCTTCTAGAATGTTTTATGGGGAACAGCTGGTCATTTCTTTAATTTATTTAAAGACTTGTAGGGTAAAGAAGCAGAGAGAGGAAAAGCAAGCCAAAGCTTCCAAAGGATTTCCCCATTTACTGGGCTTCTGGATGTTCATGTCAAAGTTAAAAAGCAACATTAATTACAGGCATCTAGAAAGAGCCATAATCATCTGTCATTCATGGTGACAGGATGACATCTCCTGTTTGGATGGTTCAGCATTACCATGCTCAATCTCAAGAGCTCAGGCTACAATGATAACTATTTCTGACAACCTCGGGAGATGAGTTTGACATTTTGGATGTATGTGTGCACAGGGGAGGTCATATGGCAGTGCAGGTATGCGTAAGGCCTTGCATAGACAAAGAGCAAACAGGTATTTTCATTCTGAGCAACTTCTAGTTTGGATAAAGGGGGAAATAAGCACAAAAGAAGAAAGCACTGAAGGTGGGGTACCCTCTGTACCCTCCCTACAGCTCATATTGCAGATTCACCACTACATCCAGTGTCCCATTAAGCTAGATGCTGTACACCCCTAATGACATTAAACTCCTCCAAATAGCCAACAGATGAAGTGTCATAAGTCATTAAACTGTAGCAACTCAGTTGTGCATCTTATTCGTGCTCAAGCCCCCATTTTACCCAGGAGCAGATGCAAAAATGAAGCCTACCGCTTCCATGGAGCAGGGTTACGGGCTGCCTGCTGGCTCAGTAACCTGTTGAGAAGGGACCTCCTCGGAGCCTGAACTTCATCCTTTACTCCTGGAAATTTCCTTGTGGATTTTCTTCCTTCCAGGATGAGTTCCAGTGAGAAATGTTTGTTTGGAAAAGTAAGCAAAACCTAGTAGTTGGTTTGTTTATTCCCTACATCTATGATGCCATGATTGCAGCTGTCATCAAAATCTTGCTTGACAGTGCCTAAACTGCCAGACCCAAATAATGGGTTCAGCATGCCGAGACTCACCAGTTCAGGACTGGTAAGCACCCATGTGCAGAATAACAGACGGCCAGTATCGCATCTCTGTGTAAAACAAGGCATCATAATGTTAGCTCTTTTTTGGCTGGGTGTGGTGGTTTTTTTTTTCCTCCTGTCAGATATCAATCTCTTGGAAAGCTGGCATCTCTCATATCCTCCCCGGCTCTGGCTTCTCTATGTGTCTGCATAAAGTAGGTCTGCTGGCTCCTGCTCAGCTTGGAGCTGTGTAGGAATCCAGAGACCCTCCTTGCATTGCTGCCTGCCCCACAAAATGTTCCTGTGTGCCCTTGTCGCCTGTCTGCTGCTGCTGCTAATCTCTGCGTTACCCTGTGGGTAGTTGCAAGCTTGGGGTTCGCCACAGAGCTCGAGTGCGTGAGGAATGAAGCATCTTCATCACTCTTGATTAATAATGTGTCATGAGAGATGAGAGCCATTTACCTGCGACATTTGCTAATGATGTGTTATATTAATAATAGCAGAAATTAAGAATAAAGAAGAAAAACAAAAACAAAAAAAAATCCCCATCCAACCCCAAATCCAAGCTAAATAATGTAAGGAGTGTCTCCTGTGATCATCTCCCTACAGATGAGATCAATAGCAACATCCGAACAAAGCCAGGAGAGTGGCTCTGAGCCCAGAGCTCGGCAGCACTGGCTGTATTCACAGCCCTTATCGTGGTTTATTACACAAATGTTTTCCCTGCACATCGCAAGGTTCCCTGGTTGGCTAATATACAACCATTGTCAAAATAAATATTTTTGTTAATTTTTTCTTGCTACAGGAGAGATCAAGCAGTAACTCTTCACTGCCACTGGGAAAGAATATGCAAAGCTGGCTCTTCAAAAGGTCAGGCTAGCATTAGACACTGTGAATACAGATAGAAAAGGAAATCTGTGTTTATTCTGCCCTTCGGGTGGATGCTATACATTGCAAAGTTTGGTGTGCAAAGTTTGGTGTGCAAAGTATTTTTTATACTTACAGAATAATATTTGGAATCTGGACTCTTTGAGGAAGTTGGTCAGAATCTCTGCTGGGTCTTGACATGGGGTTTCTAACTAACATGATGGATTTCTTTGTTTGCTGTGTTTATTTTTCTCCCTCAAATGAACCAGTCTTATAGTGTTGATTGTGTAGTTCATTATTTATACCGCAGCATTCAGCTGCCCTCATCGGATCAGCTCCCTCTGTGCAAACACTCAGTGGGAAAGTCCCTTTCCTAAAGAGCTTTAGCCATCAGTGCTAATTAGAAGACAAAGGTGCCTGCTGCTCTCCCGTACTTTGTTCTCACTCACAATAACAGGCAGTTTGTTTTCCACGATGTCCCAGGAGACAACGGATTGTACCTCCCATGGGTCTTTTGCCAAGAGCCAGTGCCTTGAGGGTGCAGGTTCAGAGCTGTCGGTGGAAGATTCATCCATTCTGTGAACAGATGAAGATTTGCAACATTCTCCTTTCCTGTAAGATGTTGAAGTCTTAGCATGTCATTGTTTCTTTTAACACAAAATAAATATCTTAGCCACGGGAAGTTGTCATCCAGGTACCTTTGTTAGGCAACCAAAGAAACCTTGCTTTTCCTGACAGGAATGCTGCAGGAGGTAAGGTCACAGTAGCATCCTCCAAACACAATACCTTCACTTTGAGGACTCGAAAGGACTTTAGCTGCAACTTCATCTTCATCTTTCTTTGTCTTAGAGCTTTCCAGTCTCTGTTTGGGAAGATATGAAAAAATGGTTTCCCACGTTCCTGATTATTACACAAGGGGAGCGTGATATACAATGAAAGTTAAAATGATTTATAACGTAGAACGCTCCAAAGGATATACAACACAGGGAATGAGAGAACCGCTGGAACACAATCTTTTGGCAGTGCATGAAAGCCCAGTAACGATCTTGGAAACTTATTGATTCAGGGATTAGCATGAAAGGCATCCAGCTAGGATGCTTTGTTCCATTTTGGGTGGCAACACTGGCGACCTTGAGGAAGGTCGGTAGATCACATTGACTCTCAGTCATTCCAGCTGGAAGTTGCGTAAGAAGCAAAGACCTCATGGAGGACCAGATGCTGTATCCACACTTCTTGTTCCAGGGTAAATAAAAGAAGAAAATGCTTTTCATTTGTTTGAGCAGCTGTTGTTCTCCAGTGAATCTTCCACTTCTTCATTTTCAAATGCAAATGGCCTAAGTAACCATACATATTTCAAATTATAATTAAAGTATCATTTAAATACATAACTCTATTGCCATTGAAATGGTATGAGCCACACTTTGATAGGACAGTCAAAATGGGCTACAAGTGTAGTGACACAGAGAAGGCCAGTTGTGCTAGCCAGGCACACTTCTCTTGACTGCATTACACAAGGCACTTTGAGAGAGGCCAGAATAGTAACATTGTGAAATAAGACCTGGAGAATCTGAAATGGCTTTAGTTTTAAAGTACAGCTGCTGTCGTTTGCTTTCCCATCTCTGTCTTAGCTATTTCTGCAGCGGTGGCCATTCAGACACACATGGATAGATGTGGCTAGAAATGCAGACTTGGCAGCATATATAGGATGCAACGAATACTGTATACCATAGGAAGATAGAGCCATGTCAGGCTAGAAACAGAAAGCTGATATTTTGCACAGTAGCTCTCCTCTGAGCCCTGCACAGCCTCATGTGATGGGATGGGAGAAGTTGAGACCACACATGAGATGGAATCCAGCAGGCAGTCCTGGACACGACGGTTCTGTGGGGCAGCTCTCCTGCACGCACACTGCGGTGCTCAGCGGCCGCTCCAGTGCTCAGGCTCCTACATCTCGTGCACAAAGAGCTGCATGTCCACCGCAGCGGTTTACTGTGGTCAGCAATCCTGTGCTCCGAGTGCCACGCTAATCTGGTGACGTACAAACAGGGACACCTCTGCAACTGGAAGAATTCCGTAACTGATATTAGGTGGTTTTCACAATATGCAAGCCTGACTGCAAACTGTACAGCTCCTTATTTAATGACTTGCTGGCTTCATTCCTGATTCATGGCTTCTTCATTTAGACTATTCCAGTCACATACACTCTTGAAACAGCTTTGGCTTTTACAAATGCAATCCAACAGATGAATAAATAACAATAAACTCCAGCTGAAACGCATTCAGGAAACATTTGATAGGAACTGATTTATTTTACTTTATTATTTAGCAAGCCAATATATAAAATTACCTAGCACAACAGCATATTAGCTGATGCACTCACTTTCTATTAGCCTTTGGTTGCTGTTATTGAAAGGCTCAAGTATATTTTTGGAGAGGGAGTTATGTAAGAAAGAGTTTTTTTAAAAAGACAAAATATTTTCAGGATTTCCTGACATAAAAGTATACTGAAATAGCCGTGCTCCATCAAGCCTTTAAAGTATTGGTCCCTTATCTAAGCTTCATCTTCAAAAGCTTACATCCTATGTTGGTTTTAAGGAAGACATCACTGAAAACTGCCATAAAGATTACAACTGACATCACCTGTCCTCAGGCACAGTCAAACTTCCCACCACATGAGTGAGGTGTCCCCAGGGGCTGGTTGTGCTCCCCAGGAATGGAGCATCAGCTTCGATCTTCTTGCCCTCGGCTCTGGAGTCAGAGCCTGTTGCACCAACTCACAGAGCAGCATACATAGGAAGAGTGAAACCCCAAATTAAATACTATGAAAGCAAAGTGTCTTCTTGCACATACAGTTCTTTGCTTGGGAAGATAACACGGTGTGCCCACCTCCCTGGTAGGTGTGCTGTCCTTAAAGGGCACTGGTGTTTCACGCAGGTTCTGGGCTTCTTCCTCCTGCCACAGGCTGCAGCATCATGTTCATGTTTGTCCAAAAGAAAAACTCATCACAAGCATATGGATAATTCTAGAAAGCAGGAAGACTAAAATGAACCTTAAGTAGTTTGGCTGCCCTTGCACAAACACTGTCTCTGCTTTGACAACACAATGTGGACAGACTCCTCGGAGTCGTAGGAAACCAGAGAGGGTAGCAGAAAGAGCAGCCAAATATATTCTCCTGGTTGTAAATAGCCACCACTACAGTAAAACCTTTCATTAGAAACAGTGCCTTTGCATTAATGGAAAACAGAGTTACAATGTAAGGGTGAAAACTGGAAGAACAGTGAACTCACTGGCTTTGGAACCCCAAGATGTCTAGGAAAGGAAAGCAAACCTTCAGTAATTCCAACTAAGGTGGAGTTTTTTTAATTTTTAGAGTTTTTCTCTTGTATTCTGATCTATCTGTTAGACAAAAGAAACTGCCTGAAATACTTAGATCCCAATCCTGAAAATGAGAACCAGTTTGAAGTCTCAGTACCTCAACTAAATAAATGTGGGAGTCTTTGCAAGAGGAGGAATATGGTATTATTCTCTGAAAAACTTGTGCCCCTATTTTCTAGGAGCAACCAAAAACTGAGCACAGGTAACTGAAAATTTTGTGGTTGGTCCAGATAGTAAAGAAATATAAATGGGAATCTGTCTATCTATCTGTCTACCAGGAGAATATGAAAGTTGAGTGTTGTACGCTCGAGCTGCTTTATTTGTACAGTCATTTATTCAGCAGTCATCCTGGCAGTTTTTCTACCCCTTCAACTTTATGAAATTGTAGAAAATGACACAGTTTCTTTACAAAGCCTTGTGTGGTTATATGGAAATTAAACTATTCATTATTTAAAAAGGCCACAACATGCAAGGAATTTGTTGGCATGTTTAAAAACTGGAATGATATTCTATTTAATTTTAGAACATTTAGCAGAAATTAAGAAATCATTTAGTTCATCAAGAGATGTGTCTAGAAAGTCAGTAACCTGAAACTAAAGCTTTGGCAAGTACAGGCAGCTATACAATTCTTGGAGAGAAAATAAATTGAGAAGAAACCGAAAGCTTAGTGAAAGAAATCCATACTGGTGCAATTTCTTCTAATGTATTTAAGAAGGCAGTTAAACGGGCAAAACTGGCCAATGTGTAAAAAAGAGAGTGTTCAGATATAGACAGGTCACTTTGAAGACAGGGAAGGTTAAGTGACTTTGAGCATTAACAATGTCCCCAGGGTTCAATGGGATGAAATGAAGAGAGAAGCACAACCAAAGAAAACAGAATATCAAGTGTACTAGAAAGAGCTACCATCAATTAATTTCTGGGGTTAATGGTAACACAGAGCAACACGACATATGTCTGGGGGAGGGGGAACCTGTGGAAGAGAAGAGTGCCTGACAGGGAACGGCAGTGGGGAAGAAATTGTTTTCTTTGTTGCCACCAAATGCTTGTCCAGCTCTCCACGTCCTACCTAGCTCCCAAAGGCACAGAATGCCAAGCTGTGCCCAACTGTCAAACCGCCTGAGTAACCAAGCAACTCCAGAGATATATACACATATATAGAATCATAGAATTGTTATGGTTGGAAGAAATCTCAAAGATCATCAAGTCCAACTGTCTACCCAACGCCACCATGCTCACTAAACCATGTCTCCAAGAAATATATTTTATATGTCTTCCTCTCCCTCCCATATATAAATATAGGTAACAGTGTCCTGATATACCCAGCTCAGATTCTCAGACTGGTTCCCCATTTCTGTGATTCCCTCCCTGACTAGAAGTTGGCTTTTTTGTCAGTGACCAAAAAATACTTTGCTACCTTTTGTGAATGACTTTCTGTGCATTTTAGTTCTGGTTCTTAACATCCTGAGCAACCCACAAACCCTTCTTCCTAGCACAGCAAACTCAAGTTGTACTGAAGTGGTTGTCTCCTGCTCTGCAGCACAGCATATGCACTTGCGATGATAATTCCCAAGACAACTTAGCTGTGCTTTGAGGAATTAGTTAAACCTCCAGCTCTACCTACAGCTGAGGAGTTTGTGGGGGTGGGGATGCTGCATAAAAAGTAGGCAGCGTGAGACAAATATAGAAGCTGTCAAGAGAAGCTTATTTCAAGCATGTCCCCCCAAACCCACCAGCCTATTATTCCAGCCATAAATTTGTCCTTCAGTGTTTGTTTTTCTTGTCTTAGAGTCTGAAAGGCCTATTTCTAACATTGCGAAGCCTCAGCTGTCATATCTGCTTTCCTCTTATTGCAAGCTACGCACTGAAGCACCGTGCCCTTTCATATCAAATACATAATTAAAATAGATCCTTTTCCCCACCAGAAATAAGCTCTGGGTACAGTTACTCAAGCATTTTCTCTAGCAGCCAAGCCAATCTAAGATGTTCTCACCTTCCTGACCCATTTCTGCCCTCTGTACAGTTTCCATCCCCTCACGTGGACCCGTGTGTGGGGCTGCCCTATGACTTTGATCCATGTGGACTAAAACCAGCGCTCTAAAAACACATGCCTCAGCATCGCAGAGGGGAGCATCGACACCCCCTCCCCAGAGACAGGGAACACGTCCTTGTAACCACATCTTCGGACACCGCTAAGGGCCATTTCTGCTGCTTACGGGCACTGCCCAAAGCAAAGACTGCAAGCAGTGAAAAAACCTGACCTGAAATCTTTATACATTTCTCAAGTAGCCAGCTAGAGACCAGAACCATTTATTTCTCTTTAATGGCACTCTCTTTAGGTGTTTTCCCAAACAAAATTAACACCCTTAAATCCCCAAATCAATTCAGCTTCCACATTTTGCTATGATTAAGTAACATGCTGTTATTTATTTAATCCTCTTTGGAAACAGCAGAGCTGCTGTGAACAGAAAAGCCATGTTTATTTTCAGATATTTCAAATTCATTACACTCCTGTACTCATAGATCCATATAGTGATTTATATCCTAGGTACAGAGAAACCCATTTAGTGAAACAAAACACAAGCATCTAAAATACAAATCGGGGTGAGTCTTCAAAGCTGAACTGCAGTGTTATCTCCTCCTTGCAAACACAAATCTCCCAAAAGACTACAGCTCCCAGCATGCACGGAATCTAATGGCATTTCTGGCACCAGGGTGACAGCTTGCATGAAGAAGCAATTAACCTGCCTTGGCAAAATAGGGGCGAGTGCGAAGAATCATGACTGCAGCTGCTCCGTATTCTTGAAAATGTGGTGCAGCTGCCAGCTTGCAAGTTTACCCTGCACTTTAAGCTAGTGAAAATTTGCAAGCTGTTTGACATGATGGTTGTTGGGAGGAAAAGAGATGCTAAAAACGACTTGTGGAGGGCTTGGTGAATACTGTGATATCACAGGAAGAGAATTAAATGCAAAAAAGCACCTCTGTGAACAAATGTTAGTGGGATGTGTTTGCTTTGGAGAAAATCCTTTAAGTTAAACTTGCAAAGGAGGAGAACAGACGGTAAAATGTATCACAGTGGGTATTCGCATCCACAGCACTCCAATGAGCTGTTCCACCTAATGAATGAACCCATGTTCAGTGTTTTGGGGATAATGCCAAAAGTCTGCAGCTCTGTGACACGCACGCAGACCCCTCCATAGGGGTTTTGTGCTGCTGCCTTCAGACAGTGTCGCTGGCAAGCTCGTGGCCGGTCTTGCCAACCAGCTGCCACCACAGGGCACAGCGAGTGTCCCAGGAGGGAAGCAGGCATCTCACCCATCATTTCCAAATTGCCTGCTGTAGCTGGTTGCTATTTAGGTGTGTACAAAACTTCAGCTTTTTGCCAACCTGAGATTTTGTGAAGAGACACAGCCTTGCTGGTGCTTATCACCTCAGCAGAGAACAAGAGCCTGCGTTAATTACATTTGCATTACCAGTTGCATCTGCAAAGTTCAGCTAGGGCTGGAGAGCAGCAGCATCAAACCCACTGTGTTTCCTGAACCTCTTTGTCTGCAAGCCCAGCACGGGCAAGACAGGCTTTTGCTGGAGGTGAGATCAGGCATGCAGCCTGAGGTGAGACGTGGATTAAAACCACCTCGCTGTGGTGAGGGGGGAGAGAGCACACCATACTTTGGAGCTAAAGGGGGCAGGGGAGCATGCTGGACTTTGGTACCTCCATGCCCTTTCAAACCAACCAGAGGATTGGTGGACCACCAATGTCCCCATAGACTGCAGCAGTGCTTGAAGTCTTCCAGCACCTCCTCCTTCTCATGCCAGGCTCTGTCCAAACCCCAGTGTGCACCTCCGTGGGGAAGCTGGGCTATCTCCAGGGTGCCTGCACAGGAGACCTCCACGCTGCCCTGAGTATAGGGATGTCAAGTCCCTTTAAACTGTTCCTGTTCTTTTCCCTGGGGTGAAGAGGCTGGATGAGAGGTAAGTTAACTGGGGACAATAAATCCTCTTTATTCTCGCATTTCATTTTGCAAAATCTTAAAAATAGAAGAATCCGTTAGTGTTTTCTCTAGTCCTGTTTGGAGTTAAGGACTCGGGTGTATATTTGCACAAGATGTACATGTACATCTATAAAAATCCTCACCTCCTCTTCTTCTCCCCCACACACATATGAACGCATTTTAGCACTTGAAATTCTTCAGTTGCTTGGTAAAAAAATGCTCCTGAGAACGATTAAAGGTTAATGAAAAGTTCAGCCAAGGAGCAAACCCCAGCAGAGATAGCACTTCTTTAAGGCTTTCAAACAGCTGACAAGAAGCCATCAACAAGTATTTGTGGTCAGGGATAAAGAGAAACATCTTTTTGAACATATCCAAGCATGAAACCTCCATGGTAGTTACCTTATAATATTATCCCTACATGTCAAACCATGTCATTTTTATGAAGAAGACTGATTTATGTAAGACAGCGGCAACTTTGTACAGCCCTCAGGGCTTGTGACTTCAATAGCTAAGATCTGAGTAGGAGAGCTGTACTCTGCAACCCCATAATAAATGGCAGTGAGAGGAAGACGAGTGTTGCATTCTCAATCCTGTTACCAGACTTTAATAAGTATTGCCTGCAAGTGCAGTCATTGCTTTCAGAGCTCAAAAAAAATTGTCTTTGTGGAGCAGTCCTTTTTTTTTCTTTTTTTCTTTTTCCTGGGTCTCTCATCTTTTAAAACCAAACTCCTGAAAGTAAGTTTTTGCTTTGATGCCTGGGAAATTTTTCAGGATGTTTATTTATGTTTTTCACATGTTCATGTTATAAAATGAATGTACTTGTGTTGGTTTTATTATTAGGGTACCGAGAGTTCCACTCACTTGAAAGCATGGTCAACAGTCCTTCAAGAAAGAGGATGAAGATTGCTGGAAAGTTTTATCTGGACCAGAGCCTACTCCTGCCTGAGCTCTGAGAGACCCCAGGAAAGATGGCAACGGGAGCAGCCAGCAAAGTGGGGCCAGCTGGCAGATTGAGGTGCCTCAATGACCTTCAACAGCAAGTCGTGAGAAAGCATCATCACCTCATGTGGGTTCTAGTTGGGGTCATAACACCAGTGGTCAGAGGGTTGGGGCTCATCACAGGGGGATGATGCTGGACAATTGCTGCTAGAGGAAGAGACTGATTCACATTTTCTGGGGTTAATTACATGGTGGATGTTGATGAACTGGGCAGAGACCTTGAAATTTATAAGGTATTTGTAATGGGAATTTATCATCATACCTGTTCTATTATTGATCAAAATGGTACTCACAAGACATCTGGACCCTACTGATTAATTTAGATATGTTAATGGTGTATGTATTCTAAACAGAGTTTGAAGCACTAGTGGATTTTTTTCTCTTGTCTTTATTTTTATTTTCCTGTCGCCATGGTACTGTATATGTAAACACCCCTTATTTAAAAATATCAAATATGAAAGCAGATTTAAAGCATTTTAGAATGTAAGTGCTGGGATCAGAATAACATGTGTGGTGTTTTGACATGAGCTGAAAATATATCCAAAGGCTCCTTTCCAGCTTGCTGACAAAATATATAAATTAGCCTGGCAAAAGTCTGGCTCTCACCAGAGCTCCCAGCTCAGCACAGAGCTCTGATCCAGCAGAGCGGCCGAAGCCACTGCCTCAGATATATGGTGAATCATCGTTTTTCTAGCAAAGATTATACCTGTGGTCATCACAATGAGGACCGTAGGGAAGCCAGCAGCTCACTGCCTCTAAATTCAGTAATAAATTAGCATTGCTCTGTGCCTGGCTGTTACAGTGGTGGCCAAGAAATCCCCACGGTGGCTTTAGCTATTCTGTCAGTGGAAAGAGAAGGAACAGTCACCCCTTAGGGCAACAGCAGGGAAAGACAGCACTTTCTAAGAAGGAGCACTGAGCACCAAATCTCATATGTCCCTGTACCAGCACTTTCCTCTTAAGCAGTCATTTGGTGTTCTGGATCCAGTGGGTAAGGGAGACAACCTGGTGCAAGGTAAAGCATCTTTATGGTGCTTGGTTAGCCCTTTCCCAAACACGGCAGTTTTGGGACTTGGGGCTCAGGCTGTTACCTTTTCATAGATATAATTATCATTGCACAGTCAGCTGGTTAAAACACAACCTGCCGCTTTGTACACAGCTCTCCTAGCTGGGTTTGCTACAGGTATCTGTACTGAGCCTTGCCTCCCCACTCATGCTTTTAATTTTAGAGCTGTGATGGTTAGTGTAAATGGGCTGGTGGAGGCATGAAGCATCCTTGAGTAGCTCTGAAAACAAAAACCCAAATTTATTTAGGGATGTTTCTTCTTATGGTTGATGGATAAAGTTCACACTCAGGCTTGAAAAGATGCAGACTTCAAATCACCTTGAAAAGAAAAGAATTTTCTCTTGGGACACAACAAGAGCATGAAAAAATCCTCAAAAAAACAGGTCACTTTTTCATTGAGTTAGATATTTATTTAGGTGCCTAAATCTGGTTCCAAATTTTGGACACACTTTCTTACCAGCATTGAGAACCCTGAGCCTGATAACACCAAAGGCATAGAAGCACCACAAGGAAGAAGTTAATGTTAAGAGTGCAATTTATTTTAAAGCATTACAGATTCTGTGATTTACACTTCTAATTCCTACAGATGCTGTGGAAAAGCCCACTTTAAGTGTCAAACATGCTAGGACTACTGGTGGGAAGTGCAAATTCAAAGCATTAATATTATTGCTTAGCTATTGTATCTAAAATACAAAGAGGCCATGTGGTCTTTAAATGTCATTTGAAAAAAGAAATCTTCCCCTAGAGAGATCGGCTTGCTTTCAGGAATTCTCTGCTCCCAGGCAAATCCACAGTATTGAAGGGAGACTCGTTCACGTTCGCATCTCATCTGTTCTTACAGAAACTGAAGGAAAATCTCCCAAAGGAATGTATACGGCTGCTATAGCGCTTGTGTTTTATTTCTGCACCTTGGCTGTGCTGTCCTGCAGCTCAGGCTAGCGTGCTGCTGTTAATAAAATACCAAAGATCAAGCTGGTGTTGGAAATCAGGTCAGCTACTGTGTCTCAGTTTTAGCTGTTCTAATTACTCTACAGCACAGTGAGACACACACAGAGACGCCAGAAGGCTCACCTTTGAAGCAAAACCCCCTCTCCATGTTACTGGATCTAAGGAGGAGTTACATTTTGCTTCTTAGAGCTGTTAATTTGGTAAATTATTCCAGGTGTAAACAGCCCCTCACCTGGGTCCCTCCATCTTCCCCCCTCACAGCAGCTGGTGGTGGAGGGGGAACATCCTTGGAGTTGATGAAGAGCCCCAAACCACTGCCAGCTGTGCACTGCCCCTCCATCCTGCAACATACCCCCTCCCAGATGTTTTACAGTTGTGCTCTAGTGAGCTACCTGTTAAGGGAGTGTAGCTACTATAATGTGTGTTTGAGGGGGATTTTCTTACTTGTTACTGCACTAGGTGGATTTTTATTTTTGAAGCTCTCTTGCAATGTGAGTGGTTCTTCAGTCACAGGTAAGCAGCAGTCCTTGGGGTAATTTGGTGCTGAATGTTTTCACTTGCAGTGTTTCACTGCTGTGGATTTTAAAGTGAATGAGATCAAGCATGTTGTTTTCTCATCATTTGCTCCTGGGCTCCTGTGAGTGCCCTGGGACAGTCTGTCAGGGAAGAAAATCTGTGTCCCAGGAAAGGTAAAGGTGGGCTGAATTTCTCTGGTTCTTTATGGAGTGCTAAAAATATGAGACCTGTGTGATTATTTTTTGTTATGATTGCATATCCTCCTCTGTAAAACTAATCATGGTTAGTGTTTGTGGGTTGTTTGAACATACAAAGAAGTTTAGTGATAGATGGTCAAGTTAATTCTTCTATTACTGGAAACTTTTTGTTATGCTTCTACTGGCTTTTTGCCCACAATCATTAATTATACTTGAATTTTGATACACTGTTCATGAAACACTGATTGCTCTGGAAGTGGAAGAACTTATAAAAGTACTTAGCAGCTCTTGGTGGACAGGTACCTAGTGATTTTCAGAGGAGTTCAACACCTATTGTACTGATAGCTCTGAAAATAAAAAATGTTGAACAGAGGATGAAAGATGTTTAATCCTGAGGTATAGAAAGTGCTTGACCTTTTGCGTCTGCTGCATCCTCCTGTCACTGTAAGCTGTCTCTTGCTGCAGTGGGCTACACGACACATTTATGAAAGACTTGTTTTACGCCTGGAATAAGAAAGGGGTTTCTTGTGGCTTCTTTCCCAATAGTGTGGACTTCTAAGCTATTCAGGTCTTCCTTTTATTTATGACAATTTTCTCTTGGTGGAGTTCATAGTAGTTTGTGGTAGTTTATACTGGTATAAGAACAGGTAACTTACAGGACTAGGACTTTGGGGAGGAAAAAATATTGGCGAGAAGAAGTAAACCTTTCCTCAGATTTGTTGTGACTGCGTAAGATTTTCTCAGGGGAGAGGAGCGGGGAATTGGCATTGAAGTGTTGCTTGGTCTATAGTAGCTAGTGTCTTTCAGGTGACCTGAAAATTTGCTCTAACTATCCTTTCCTAGCTGAGGACCTCTGGTTGAGAGTAGAGCGTCTGCAAGCCCCAGAACAAAGGACTCAATGTCTCACTGCATAGAAATTACTTTCTTCCCAGTGTGTTTCATTCACCTACTCCAGGTGTACAGCAACCAGGCGGACTGCATTGGGATCTGTGCTTTACAGAGGTGTGAACTGGGGATTCTTGCAAGGGTGGAGACTGTCACTTAATTCATTATAATGAAATGGCATCAGAAAGGAAAAAATGGAAATCTTTGCCTGGACCCTTAGGTTTCTTGTTTTGATGCTAGAAATGGACCTGATATGAGAAGTTCAGTCAATTCCTCTACTTTGGACAGCAGAAATCTATTTCTGAAGAGCAAGCAACATGTGATCAGACCAAAAGTATTGGCTGAAAAAACACAAGTAATTCATCAGAATCGGGTACTTTGTGAAAATTCTGGACCTCAATTAGGCATGAGAATGTTAAAATTCCAGCTGGCTGGCAAGGACTGTGGCAGGATCCAAAAAGTTACCTCTTGAAACACTTGCTTTAAATCAGCCGGAGCCCTTTGGACAGTAAATATCTAGTGTATTATTGGCTCTTATAATCATGCTTCTTTACCTTGGTGAAATTGAGAAGACAATCTAATCTTTGTTTCTGATAGTTACTTTTCATAAATGACCACCTACCTGTCTCCGGCAGGCCCCGTTATGCTCTTCCATATTACATTTCCAGTCATTTCACAATTGTCTTTTGTACTGTGTAAATGAACCATATAAGCCTGTAGTAAGTGCCAATCCTGGTAAAGTCAGTCCTGTTTCAGTATATTACGGTTGGTTTGCAGTGCTTCTTGCTATTACTATACTTTTTTGTCATAGAAAATGAGGTGTATGCTGTATTATCAACTATTGAGCTGTTTCACAGGTTTAGCATTATAGTTTCCACTAACAGCAAATGCTGTAGTTGAGGATGCAAAATGGCTTCCACTATAAAAATCTGACTCAATGTTCTCATCATTAGCCTTGGGGTGAAAATCATCTCCAAACAGAATGAAAGCAATAAGAAAATCAAGAATTTGGCCTACCACAGTCCTTTTACTGTAGAATCTGCCTCAAGTCCTCGGTCAAGTTACTGAAACCTTAACTTTTCATAAATATGGGCAACTGAAACAAGATACTCTCCAAGCAGCAGAACTAATATAGAACGGCTTCTCAGTAGTGAGCAGAAGTTACTGAGATGCTTTCAGAACCAGGACGGTCTTACGAAGCCAACAGTATAGTCAGATTCCAGCAATGTTGTACCTCTGGCAAGGAGCCCAGGCAGATCCAGGCTGGCTGTGCATCTGGGCCATGGTTGTTCTGCAAGTCACATAATGCACTCCAGGATAGCAGTGTTGATAGTGCTGTATGGCATACATCTACAGTAGCATATACGGTGTTGAGAACATGGAAGAGACGTGCGATTGAGAAGTATATACATGCAAAATGGATGGGAAAACAAACTCTTGCATAGATGAACTTTATTGGGTGCTGGGCTGCTTGGATTCCAGTAAAATCAGAGCTTACAATGAATGGAACTTTCAATTCATATTCACTGGTTCATTCACATGAAAGGAAGGAAACCGTTTTGTAGCCCAGGGCTGCCCAGTCCATTGGAACGGTTGCCCTGCTGAGCTGATTTTGGGTAGTGGAAGAAGTGGTTGAAAACCTTCAGCACTGCTTAGTTTACATGCCAGCTTTCACCCTGTTTCTAGGGCAGCTGGCTTGATAGCAGGAGCTTGCTTTCACTGCAGCAATCTAGAGATCTGTTTTGTCCTCCCCAAAGCAAAAGGCAGGGCAAAGGTACTTGGAGAAACAAGGAGGAGATAATCAGTTAGCAGGGGGTAGAGGGAAATGAGAGGATGAGTCTGAGGTCTGCTGCAATGGCAGGGACCAGGGACTGGGTCTATTCCTATTATTGCTGACCTTACTCTGACCCCAGGGAAACTCACTCAGTTTGTTTCAGATCCCAATTTGTAAGGGGAAGGGAAATACTCCTTTACCTCCACCAGTGTTGCAAATATAATAGCCCTTATCTAAGGGATTTCCTTGAATGCTATGATGCTTCTTATCCCCTTTCCTCTCAGCTCTAGTTGCACAGGGTATTGGCAGGCTTAAAGGAGGGAGAGGGTCATCATTTCTTCCCCTTTCCCCCTTAGTGTCCTTACTAAAAAGAGGAAAACACTTTCGTGAAGGCAAGGAATATCTTTGCTGCTCTGAACGTGCCTGATCCAGAAGAGGCTTTGTTAGCTGACTCAGCTTCAGCAGCACTGAAATGAAATCAGCAGGTGTTAAGCCTGTTTTGAAATGCAGCATCACTGTGACTCGATTAATAATGGTCTAACTCTTTTAAGCTACCTCTTTGACATCATATAATTAAAATTTTGCCAATACATCATGTCATTCCCTTCATTTTTCTTATGCCAAAATGAAATTCTCTTTATTGCATTAGCCTCAGTAGCTGGAGGATGCTTGTTATCGAAGGCATTCAGATAGCTATTGTCCCATTCCTGCAAAGACCACAGTGTGTTCAGTTCCTTATGGATTTCTCCAGGTACCAGCAAGGGCTGGCTCAAACCCAGGGATAAGAGCTGTGCCTTACCAATGGCAGTAACTGACCACTGGTAGAAGTTAGTTTATCTGGATGGTTTTGTTTGAGACTTCAGATTGAAAGCCTGCAGTACTGTCCTTGCCCATTTAAACTGAAATCCTGTTTGGAAATCACACACCTGGCTTGCCTCTTGTGCCTTCCAGCTGTCAAACTGCCATGGAGGTACAGAGATCCATATACCCATATTCTCTGCCAATGAGTATTGAGGCAAATGGTATTGCTTTGTTGTTTTGTTTTGAGTTTTTTTTTTTAAACTACTTAGGTAGGGTGACAAACCCTTCTCATGCTTTCCTCATTTAGTCTGTGTGACATACGCTTCTGTCCATTTCTTCGCTGCAGATGCTGTTGGTAAAACAGCTTCTAAGGAAACAACTGGTTGTAATGTACTGGGACACGAGTTCCTGCCTCAGAAGACATGAGTGCTATCACTCCCCTTGTAACCTTGACCTTTCTGGGCTACTATTTTCCTCCCTCAACTTGTTTATTTAGCCTATATGTTCTTAGGGCAGGGCATGGCTCTGTTCTTCCATGCTGCGTTCAGCACAGTAGAGCCCTGACCCTTTGGTAATGCAGCAATAAATCTCCTGGAGAGTTTCCTGACTTGGCAATTATGTGTGCTTAGTCCCATCTTCAGACATTCAGGAACCTAGTAGAGTCAAGCATCTTGGAGGTAACTCGCAAGACAAGAATGAAAACCAGGTTGGCTTTCTGGAAACTAGTGTTTTGATACTCTGTTTGTCATTCAGCAATTACCACTGGAAGCTAGATAACAACATTTTCAATATCTAATGAGCTGATGTCTTCTGCTAATCTGCCTGCTGGTTTTGATGACTAAGTGTGGGCTGATTTTCTCAAGGTGCTGTTTCTACTTGATTTCTGAAATTGAGTCCAACATTGGACATCAACAGAGACGATGCAGAGGGCCTGTACGTCACCAAAAACTAGATCTTACATAATGACTGAACTTTATCCTGTCCCTTATTGCATACAGCTATGCTACTTATCCCCACGTGACTCTGAAAGCTGCTACAGATCTGCTGGACGGTACAGTTGTTGAAGGGCCATATTCCCTCTGTTGTTCCACATATAGCTGGCCAGTGCAGGGTTTACATCCACAAACACGTGAGGCAGTAGCAGCTCTTAGCCATGCTACATCCGGTACTAGGGCATGCTCTGCTAGACTAAAACTGGTCTAATTTCATCAAAACCCCCAAGTTGTGCAAGTTCATACTGCCTAGCTCTTTGCTCTTGAGTTTCTGAGTACACCTCTGAACATAAGAGGGGAAAAAAAAAAAGCAAATGAAGGCAGAATACCCATTACTGCTAGAAAGTGTAAACTATGAGAAAGCTTAAATTGCTTGTGGCTACTAGAAGTATTTGAATTGTGAAGAGTTCTTCCTACTGAAGAGTTTCTTCGGGTTGCCATGATTTCCTTGATTTATAGTATTTTCACACTAATATAACAGTTTGCTCTATAACCGGCTTTTGCACATGTCCTGTATTTTGATACAAATTGTCTAGCGCTACGGCTATCGTAAATGGTCATCACAGTAAACAAAGCCCAGTCACTGTATACTGGGTGAAAGGAGCAGATTTGCAGTATAACAGCTGACAGAGGAGGAGACAGTGTGAGACTGCAGCCCTGAAACATGTCACTGACTTCAGGCAATGCAGATCAGCAGGAGACAGGACTGCAGCAGATGGTCGGAGTTTGATTAATCAAATGTCCTGAATTAAAGCCTGATTGTTTAAAAAAAAAAAAAAAAAAGTGGGTTAAAAAATAAAAGGAAGCTGACAATGTAAATGAGTGCCCTGTCTATCCCTATTATTAACTTCAAATAACTGAAGGCTGAAAGAATTGTTTTCCTGGCAGAGCTCAGCACATTGAACATTAGAGTGTTTAAGTATATTTTAAACATTGTGAGGATCTAGCAGTTGCATAGGTACAGCGAATTCTGCATCCTCTGGAAAGGCTGAGCATGATGGGTTGGAGACCTGATGAATGGCAGGCAAAGTTGTACTAAAATACACCGGGCCCCATCAGTCTTGGGAACTGCTCTGGGCTGTAAAACAGGCCCGTAAATTGCCTGTTCAACCCCAGACATACACCACCCTGTGTTGGATTCAATGTACTTGAGGATCCAAGCCTTCCAATGTGATTTTTATTTCCAGAGAAGCAAACCAGACCTCAGTTCTCCATGGCTGAAACTGTATGATTCTTTTTTGCTTTTTAATTGTGTGCACGTTTTATTATAATTTATCATCATAACATAAGAAATAAAGAGAAATGACAGAAGTGGTGAAAATCATATTCAGCTTTGATTTTTCTGTTTCTAAAATAGCAAAAACCACCCAACATTTTAGGAATGCAGAACTGAATTAAAACTATAGATTGATCATAAGTCCTCTTGGCTATAAGCCAAGAGTGGAGCTATTAATTTGACGCAAATTAATCTATGCAAATTTGCACACTGATTTAATGAAGAGACAGACATGCAATCATTTCATTACTTCTCAGGTTTTCAATTAGATTGAATTCAGTAGCTGGCCACCATCATAGTCACTGAGTTTTGCTAAAAGGTTATTTGATGAATATTTATGAGTTTGGGACTCTGCTACAGCTGGGCTTAATAGCAAGTATCATACTTTCTGAGTACATGCAAATGATTCTTCAAATATCCTAATGTAGTGATTGATTTACCTTTTTTTTGTCTTGACTGCTCTATCTTTAATCCCAGTCATTACTCTGGCATTCTGGTCTGAGATAAATGACTTGCTCAGGGGTAAGTGACTGTTTTATATTATTACAAACACTGTCTTGTTTTGTGGCTATTTCGGTGTGAAGTGTGATGTTCTAAACAGCTGGAAATGTGACAAACCTCACTCATAGTGCAAACAGATAAAAATTGAGACAACCTATAATATTGCTCTGGACAAAAAAGGTGCCGCTTCTACAGATGTCCGAGATTAGAGGGATGGATTCCCTTCTCATTGAGCTCTATAACGCTATTTACCTTGCAATTGCACTTCAGGATATGTTCAGCTGGAAGTCTGATGCTTCCACTGTATCAACTCCAATGAAGCTAGTACATGCTTGAGTATTGCCCCAGTTTGAACTGGTGCTTCTGAACCTTATCCAGCTTTTGCTGACGTGAATGGAGCTAGACCAAATTGCTCTAAATAGGAACAGAAGCAAGTCCAACATGTTCTATTCCTGCCTGTCATTGTTTCGGGTTCTCATTTGTTGTAAGGATTCAGAATAAAAACTGAACCCCTGAGTGCACAATACATCCATGTACTGCAGGACCATTTCTGAGTCAGTGGATAGTAGGAGAACAAACTAGACCAGGTAACTAAAGCTTTAACTAACACACATGCACATTCTTCCTTCAAGAGCTTTTAAAATGATCTCCTTTTGACTCATTTAAGGCCATAGAAGATCTCTAGCCTCAAATCTGAAGGGGCAACCACTTTATTCCTCCAGGCAACTACTTTTATTATTGACAGGCTTTGGATTTTTTCTTTCCATCTTTCAATCTGCCTGTTCACAAGGTATTGGCATCAAGTTGGACCAGATCTCTTCTGGAGACAACCAAAATCAGTAAAAGCCCTGTAAAATACTGTCTGCCTTCAGGTGGCTTTTACATTCTACAGACAGAATGCCAGAAACTTACAGCAAAAAACAATCCATTTAGTGCCAAAAAACAGAGACATCATCAAAAAGGGATCACATTATTACGAGCACTTTGAATCCTTCTCTTTCTAGGTTCATCTGTATAGGCTTTTATAAAACCTCCAATAACAGTGTCAAAGTCTCTTCCTATAACCATAAGTGAATTGTCTAGTGTCTGGTGTGAGAGGTTCATTGTGTCTCTCTGTCTCTCAATTGTGCTACAAACAGGATTTGCTTTGGATGCTCCTGAAGCCAGCCTGAAGAAATACACAGCTGGCACTTTGGTTAGGAGATAGGGAGGTTTGTGATGCTCTTTAGCTCCTGGAGAAAACATTTCTGATGTCTGAGGTCAGCGACTCACTGTTCATCACAAACTTCAAACTTTGCCTTGGACTTTAGCCTTTCACCAGCACAATGCAAGTGAAAGCACAGGTAAATGTGAAAGGAAAATGCCTGTAATTTGTGGAGTTTTCAAAATGAGATATTGAACTGCACAAGGCAACATGGAAATAAGCCCTATATTTTATCCATTCAGAACCAGAATTGGAAAGAGTTGGCTAGCTAGAGAAAAAACATACACATCTCTTAGTAAACTGTCATGGAGATGACAATTGTAACTTCAGGACTAAGCCAAAACTGGTGTCACCTGCACCTTCTGCCAGACTCCTTGGTATGCTAGTTAAACCAGTTTTGTTGCCCTTTAGTTGACAGCCACGCATATTACAGTTACTCACACATAACCACAGAACTGGCTCGCTGTACCTGAGCAAGAGTGTTTTCTGTGTGAAGAGCCAAAAGAGCAGGGTCTATCTAGAAAGACAAGAAGTGGTGATAAGGAAGTGTTGACTGAAGTAGACTGCACCTCCTTTTAAGTTTCACCCTCCACTGGAGCCAAGGTGTTAAGCTCAGTCATTCCTACTGTAAGGAAGATGGGAGAGCAGCAGACTTCAGAAGGTTAGGAGGTTGACAGGACAAGGAAGGTATGTTCCCATGCTGCTGGGAGAGAGTCCTATTCTTTTTAACTGGCAAGGAGACTGGTCACCATTCAATGAATGGCTCCTGAAATAAAGAGTGCTTATAAAGTCTCTGTAATCCCTTTACTCAACAAGGTCAAAAGGGTGCTGTTTCCATTGCAACCTGTTTCTTGCACTAAATAAACACCTGAAGGTTATGTCAGGCAGGACTCAGCTGCTCTGTGAGGAAATGCTGCAGGATTTCAACACAGGGGCCTGGATTGCCTGGGGAAAAAAACTAATTCAATATAGGCTTTGGGAAAGTTGTAGCAAATGTCATCAGCAGGGTTTGTCTATACGCTTATGTAAATCAGAGTACATGTGGAGAAGGCTTATCAAACTGGCAAAGTAATATTACCAGGAAGTGACCTAAGGCTGAACCATCGCAGGGAAGCTAGGCTGAGTGAGGACTGCAAAAATTGACTCACTCTATGAAGAGGTTTCTGATTTCCACACCAATTTATTTGCATGATGTCTGTGCGACGGAGCATCTAATAATCTCCTGCTTATTCATATTTTTTCCCTGCTCTGGAGCATATCTTCCCTGAGCTTTTTCTTTAACCTAACAAAAGGAGCTTTCCTAACTGCTTAGAGATGTAACTATACAACCCAACTGAGATGCGTCGCTGCTTACAATGCTGTTATATGACAGTGTGTAATGTTTCCACACTTAACTGGAAAGCTTGTCGAATGCCTCATTGCCTTCCTGAAAATCGCCTTTCTTCTGAGTAGCAGTGACAAATGACCATCACAGGGCCCATGGAGCAGGAGAAGCAACTGCAAAACTCAGTAGAAATTAATTTCCTGAGGTAACAGACTAAAACCTGTGCTCGCATGGCCTAATACATTTCAGCCACTGGCAGCATTTCTGCCTCCCTGGTGGGCTGCAAGCTGAAGTGTTTCCCCTGTGATGATCTCAGAGCTGGTGCTCTTTGCTTTTGTGGCTCACTGAAAGGGCATGGCACATCCATCTTAGCACAGAATGAGACGTTCCCTGCAAGCCCTTCCTCCACAAGTGATCAAACACCACCAAAACCCCATATCCCCTTTAGACAGCAGGGTTGTACAAGAAACAGGACTGCTCCGTCTAAGGGACTAGGAGATGGTGTTGCCCTCAGAGTTTCTGGCATGTCTCTGTCCTGTTGGTGAATGTCCTTCCCTTGTGCATGCAGGCTGGGCTGCCACGCTTCGAAAGAGGCCCTGAATTGGCAGGAGACATTCTTAGAGCTAAGCATACTGTGAGTGAACCTGAGAGGGAGCAACAGCCCTCAGGGAGGGAGGATATCTCTGCTTGTCCTCACAGATGAGGTACCACTGGCTTTATCTGAGGTAACTCCACTGCTGCCACTTCTGGTCAGTCTCATGATCTACTGCCAGAGCTGCCCTCAGGAGGAAGGTACTGGCTCGCTCCCGAGAAAAGGAAAAAGGGGGTAAGAAACAGGAAAAAAGTGTTTTCCTGCACAGGGAGGGCCTTTCCCCCCAGACACAGTGCTGAGGTACTGACTCTGGGGGACTATAAAATGGCTGTCCTCACCTGCCTTGGTCAAAATGGCTTCCTGTCTGCCTGGGGGCCAGGAGGAGATGTGCCCTTCGCCATGACAGGACTGCTTTGGCAGGGTTAGATGTCATGTCCTGCCCTCTCTCCCCACCATGCTTTCAGAACCCTCTTGCTGTCAGGTTTTGAATGATGAGCAGGGCTGGCTGGGCCGTGCCCATCTTCTTGGCTGCTCCCTGCGTGAGGATGTGCCATGGGCCTGGGCCTGGTGCTGGGAGCCATGGGCAGGGCCAGCAGTGGCAGGGTGGCTCAAGTAGGCATGGAGAAGCTCTTCCCCATGATGCAAGCATAACAAGGAAAACCTCTTGTTTAAAAAAACCCCAAGTAATCCCCTTGCTTTCTCTGGGTGGTTAGTCCATGCATGTACTCCTGTGCCCAGGCCCTGGCTCCTCAGCAGGCACAAGAGGGTGAGCCCAGCTCCCCACAGCAGCCCCTTGCAGGGTGCTGGGAGAGAAGTGGCTGTCGAAGGGGCCCCTGGACAACATCTGGAGCTCAAGGTGCTGGGAAATCACCCGTGGCCGCTCTTTGTTGTGTGAGAAGAGATTCAGACATGGTAGGTAGGCTCCCAATTGTTATGTGGAGGTGTTCCTGCTGCAGGGTCTGACCCTCTGCTGCTCCTGGCACTTGCCTGTATTTTGGGGGTGTTTCTCTCATTCCTTGGGCACAGGGCAACACTGCGCATGTTTTGTTGCACTTCCCCTGCACCCATGTAACCCTCTCCAAACTGCTCCCGAGGGGGGAGATGACTCGATTTGTTGTCGCTTAATATTAGGTTTTTCAGCCATACTGCAAATAAACCTCAGAGAGAAATCAATATTTCTCACCCTTAGCACATTGATTTACACCACCTTTCCGATGATGGCTGCTGTAACAAATGCAAAAGGGCTTTTAAAGACTTCTCTGAATGCAAATGTCTTCTGTGTGCAAAATACAGCAGTATGGGATGGTGGGGAACTTATAGTCCTGAAAAAACTTGCAAGGGGCAGCAGAGACTTGTGCGGGGCTGGCTTTTGTGCTACTACATGTGCATGCATGTTCTAGAGATGCAGTCCATAGTCTGGGAACAAGCAGTACAACAGCATACACTGCCTCAGCATATGGGTTAAAATGGAACTAGGATGGTGACATGGTGACAATACATGATGACAATAAAAAAAATATAAATAAAGCTAGCAGCAAGGTTTCAACCTTGAAGCATTTTGCTTCAAGAGAAAAGCGGAGCTGAACACAGAGCAGTACATGCCATGCTAGGCTTTTGAGTTGCCTGTATATTAGCACCAAGCAGCTGGGTGCCTTGAATGTGTGTGTGAGTCTCAGTTAGCTGGTCACAATGCCAAAATATTGGCCCTTTAGTTAAAAGGGCTGCAGTGAAACCTCCTGCTCCAGGGTCGGTTCCAGGCAAGGGGAAAAAGCTGCAGAAGTAGCTGGGATCAGATCTGGGGCTGCAGGAACAGGCCCTGTCTTAGGGTTAAAACAATATGCTTGACACTTGCCCGCACCCCAAAGCACTTCAGTGACCTGAAAGCCACCCAGGATTGTGACTCTGCCTGTTCTTTGAATTGGCTATGTAGAAAGTATAATTTGTATTTTTGAGTTGCATGAAATCTAGTAACTGCTTAGTCACAGTAAAAACCTTTGTGGTAATGGCTGGGTCTTCATTTTGGGAAAAATACAGCAGCTAGCTGTTCTCCTCCTTTGTATGTCAAAGCATCCACCAAAACTACATGCTGAAGGCACCAGTCAGAGGAGTTGTAGGGGCTTCACAAGATGCTATTCTGTGGCCCTGGCAGAATGGCAGCAGATCATCTGCGTAAGCAGCCAGAGAAAAGCACTGGCAGCACAGTCTTGACAAAATGCTGAACGCAGCTTTTTGCTGGCTGAAAAGGGACTTGGAGCTCTCTCCTGCTGCTTCATTCCTGGTGTGTGAAGGGAAACAAGGCATTGTACATAATTTGAAAGCAAACAGGATTGTGTCAAAGATATCAGACTCCACTATTAATTATTTCTCCAAACTGGAATGACCCATGGGAGTCAGATTTTTAGCCAACTCCTCCGGGCTGGCATATATGATATTATCATATCATGAAATGTTCTTATCTGATGGAAGTAACACTCCCTGGACGTTACACAGATACACACCAGCAAAGAAGCTGACAAAAATAAGAAAAAAATCTTCCATTGTAGATGAAGCTGAGCAGTACATGAATTTAAATAGCTTCTTTAAGTTAGCTACTTGATATATCAAGTACATCGTTTTCCTGCTCCATTACTTCCACTGTAAAACAATCCCTAATGAAGACTATGAATTAGAATTGAAAAAAATGCTTTTGAATCTTATGCAGTTTGACTTAAACTGATTCCTTGTCTAAAAAGGGTAGATCTGATAGTTCATAGATCTGCAGGGATTGCTGATACATATTATATAGTTGCTTTAAAGGTGTCAGCATTTCAGAGCTGTTGGGCTATACATCTGCATTGCTGCATTCTGTCTATGAGTTCCCATTAGGGCAGTTTCAAGTATTTTCCAAGCTTCATCTCTGGTAGATCACCTCTAGTAAAATTGCAGGTCCTTGGGGAGGAAGGTGCAGAAGAGAATTTCTTATGTGTGTATACAGTATCTACCACCATAGGACTCCAATCCTAACGGAAGTCTTTGGGTACTGCCACTCTGTAAATAATAAATCTTCCAAATGTTGCTGTTTAAAAGCCATTTAGGAGATTGTGTAGAGTGTCTGAGTCCTACTGTGCTAATTCACTGGGGCAAGGGGTTTACTGTTGATTATTTCATAGGATAGGTGTTTGGTTTGTAGTAAGACCTGGGCATTCAGCAACACTGAGTTGTCATTATTCTGTTGAAGGCTTTAGACTGGACCAGAGGTGCAAAACCTAGACACAGGGCTGGACTTCTGCCAGCTCAATAGTTGTACTGGGTTGTGTGACCTCGTTGGGTCCTCGGTTGTCATTTGAAATGTAACCTGTTGAGGTCTGAGCATGTTCTTGGGGTCAGCAGGAGCAGAGGGTTGGGGTAGCTCAGAACCTCATTCACAGGCAGACTCATCAATGCATTTTAATGCTTGTGGTTCAATATGCAGAGTGTTTGTGCCTTGAAGGAAAAAAAAAAATTCTGTTCAAGAGACAGGACTTGTAATTACTTTTTGTAATTTGGAATCAATGCATTTTAATGCTTGTGGTTCAATATGCAGAGTGTTTGTGCCTTGAAGGAAAAAAAAAAATTCTGTTCGAGAGACAGGATTTGTAATTACTTTTTGTAATTTGGGTAAAATTGGTACCTTTGACTTGAATCTTTGTATAGAGGGTCATTTTTTCACACACTGAACAGCATGATTTCTCATCAATTCCCAGAAAAAGCACTATTCAATCAAGGCTCGTCTACCTGCATGGGAGAACAGTGCTAAAGCAAAGATACTGCCCTTGGTCAGTAAGCTGGATTTATTGTATGCATTTGATATTCCAGCCATAGTCTTCTTTTTATACTTAAAAACCCATGGATTTTCCCAGCAAGAAGTTCTGCCTTACCACAGATCTGCTGTGCAGCTGCCTCTGTCCTCCAGCTCGGCTCTCAGTCCCAGCAAGTGCCTCGAAAATGTAATACTTAGAATAGAACGGTTGTATGTGCATCAACCCATACCCATTATATTTATAAGCTGCCACTGCTCTGGGCACGTACGAGGACAGGCATGGCATCAAAAAATGAAAGGAAATGCCACAGAGGCGCTTATGCTTGCAAACACCTCGACTGTAACTTGGATATCAGGAAATGCACATCATAGGGCAGTGCATGATCTCTCTGCACTGGGACCCCATTGCACGATTTGTCTCTTCTGTATTCATGAAGAGCGCTCTCATTATGGCTACTTCTCACATTTATTTCTAATTACAGTGATTTATGATTGGGTTTTAATTAACTTCTCTTGTCTGGAGCCTACCTATATACCTAATAGAACCTTGAAATCTAGGCCTAACACATTCACACTGGTGGAAGTTGCACAAATGAAATACCCTTGCAGCCACAAGCTTTAATTAATAAAGGATTAGATTCTGTAACAGAGCAGTCAGTGAGGAAGATCTTAGCTCTTGTGTTACAGATGAGGTGAATGACTTGTTTAAGGTCTCTTCTGAGCCCTGGTCTCCCAATACCACATCAGTGCTGTGGTCCTTAGACTCCCATTCCCACAGGCTGGGTGCACCATGCCTGTGGATACACCCTGTTGTCCAGACAGGTTGGCTTTGTGGCTGCTGTTTCTCACCTTTGTGACACTCAGAAGCTCTAGTTGAGACATCAAATCTGACTTTGGAGAATGCGGGGACCCCCCAGCAGACAGAGGAGAACAGCAAACTGCCGACAGCGTCGGACTGTTGATTCACTGCGAAGCTGCCATGCATTTCAATCTGAGAGAGCTGACTTGCACTGCAGTGCTGGCTGCAGAGATATGTAACAGCGCTATGAGTTAACTTTGATGTGACATCAGACTTCTGGTTTAGTATGACAGTCCCTCAATTTTCTAATAAATTTGGGTCAACGCTGGTCTTTTGTGGGATAATTAAGGTTGATCCATTCTGCAGGGCAAGCAGGAAGAAAATTCATTACTGTGTGGGGAGGTCAAAAAGGGCCAAGGTGGAGAATATCTGTGTCCTGAGTACTGCTGTTTAGTGCTGCATCCTAATTGATCAGTGAACTATGTAAATGCTGAACAGGTCAGGCTCTGCGTTTTATAAAGTGTCAGAACTGATGAGGCTTTCTTTGAAAAGTTACCTTGCTGTGCTGCATGCTGCTGAGAGAATAGGAAAATGGGATTTTAAAGTATTGTTCATTTTTAATTCATGGCAAATTCCTTTTATGATCTTTATGCAGCGCTCAGTCTGCTGAGCGGTGTTTGCCTCTGTAAACAAAATACTTGCAACACAAATAAGACAACAAACAGTCTCCAACCCTTCTTACCCCCTTCACCCCCCATAGTGCTAGGTGCTGTACAAGGCAATCGCAGAGCAGGGAAGTGACGGTTTCTGATGACTGCAAACAACACAGCTGCTTTGTAATAGGACTTATTAGCTTGGGCCTTAGGGTCAGGCAAGCTCAACTTCTTGTTCTGGAGCTAAAATCAAAGGCCATAGAGGCCACTGTTTCACACTCCCTTGGGTGTGGACTTCCTTTCCTTGTGTTTTTTAAGGAGAGAAACCTGATCCAAAGCAGTCTGTCCATCTTCTTCCTTCCACCTGGGCTTGAGGATTCTGGGTAGAGTGCTGCCATGAACACTACTGACCTGCACAGGAATAGAAAATAGGGGTCATCTCGTAGCAGAGTTGGGTCCTTGTAGGGCACTTGCAAGCTGAAATCTCAACAACACTGGGAGGAGGGGATCTACTATAAATACAGGACTTTGTAGAGCTTTGACTTGCAGGATGGTGCTCAAGTACCATAGCCTGAGCACTCTCCTAGAACAAATTGCTCTGAGAGATCTCTGTGTTTTTCATTTTACTATGATTGGAGTAATGCCAAGTTTCTTTCATTCACTTGCAGCAAAAAACTTATCCAACTTCAGAGCTTTACAAAACGCAGTGAGTTCGAATCATCCAAGAACGAGACCTTCCTATGAAGGAAACTACATATTCATTTGTACAAGTGACGTGGGGACAGAATTCCTACTTCTGGCATTAATCATTTTTGTGATAGGCCCTTCATCATTACTTCCTATCAGTGCTAAAGCTGGGAAACTTTTTTTCAGAGTAAGAGAGGCAAGAAGTGGACCTGTAATTATGAATACTATTAGGGAGCAGAAGCAAAGCACCCAGGGTTGTTTTAAGTACCAAACACTCAGGCTTAGACAACACGTATCTGTTACTGATATTAGAATTGTTGATGTAAACATGTCATCATTTCCCTTTGTGATAAGACTGTGCAAATAAAAAGAAAAAAAATAATTTCAGAGGATGCTTGAAATCCTGGTTCCTCCAGGCAGAATTCTTCTGGTGGGCTCTGGGCTCCCTCCTGGACACTGACTGAAAGAGCAGAGCAGCAGACTGCCATCCCAAGCTGTGAGAGGTGTGCTATGGCTGATGGTCTTGCTATGAAGAACAAGGAATCTCTGATCCTAAGACAGGAGGTTGAGGCTCTCGTAGGAGAAACAGCTTGGCTTAGTTTTCATTTCATGAAGCAGTATAAGGAGAGAATGTGATTGCTGGCTATAAATATGAGAGGAACAGATAGCAGGAGAAGAGCTGTGTAGTTGGCTTGTGCATCTGTAAGCTTGCCCAGTGCTTTCCCATTGTATAAACTGACTTAATGAAAGATATTACCTCTCCCTGCAGACTTTGCTTTTCTTCTAGTCTTAGACTGTAACAGCTATGGCACTTCTATGCTTGGCACTCGAGTGGAACACTTACAGTCTAGTTGAGAATAAATTTAGTCTGAGTGTGAGGAGGTTTCCAAGTATGAGAGCTGCAGGGATCTGGAAAAGGCTCACAGTAAATATAATGTAGGCAAGGCACCTGAAATACCAATTAAATGCCAATTTATGGCTATCTGAAGGATTGCATGACATGGGAGCACGTGATAGCAGAATTGTCATGGTGGCTTAAGAGATCCTCTGCAGTCCTAAGGGAACGTGAGCTGAAATAAAAAGACTGTGTAACATCAGCGAAGTGGGAAAAATCTGCATGAGGAACATCAGCAGATTTACTATCCAATGGCTTCTATTTAGTTATTGATAGTAATCCAAATACTGCTTACTGTATTTTGTACTATTTTACAGTGTTTGTGTATTGAGTGTCTGCTTTACAAAGAAACTATATGCCTTGGAGTTGTGTAAGAACAATGAATATATTCATTGGCTTTCATATAAAGCAGCTGTAAGATCTCACTGAGGAGAGCTTCTGCAAAGAGTTAAGCTAGGGTATGAAGGGGGATGTAATGGAGTTATACAAAAGATTGGCACATCCATCTAATGTACTGCGTAGGCTGTGTCATAAGGTTGGTTGTTTTGTTCTGTGTGCTTAGAACTTGCAAAAGGATTTCAGAAATTCAGTGTCCATACCTAGGGTAAGATTTTGGCTCCCACTTAGGCATCATACAAAGGAGCCAGGGTTTTGAATGGAGTGCTGTGCTTTCCCCTTAGGTCTGCCATGGAGAAAAGCTGTTTGTCACAGTCAGCTAAGAGGAGGGGAGTGCAGATGGGTGCTGTGGCCTTCCTAGCTCCCCAATGCCTGCAGTGGGAGGGTGACGGGCTGCAGGCATTTTGGGAAGTTACAGTACACGGGGAGGGCAGTGTTTTGAACATTACAATATTTCCGTAAGTTAACTTCTGCCAGTGGCATCGCTGGAGTACCAGGAAAAACCCTCATTCTTACTCTGCGCTGCATTGCATCCTTGCTTTGTATTGGTAAGAGGGAGATTTCTTGTCTTAAGAAAGGGTGTGCTCCAGAGCCTCAATATATATGATTCATTGTGATACAAAATACTTCCTGCACATATTATAAAATTGCAGGTCCAAATTCTTCATTGAAATCCTATCTGAAGGAGTAGGCCATGATAGAGGGGCTAATAAAGTAGAAGACCTCACTACCTGAGGCTCCCCAGAGGAGTGTGTGTGCTCAAAAGAACAAGCAAACAAAACCCCTTCCGATGTACTGCGTGGGCCTGAACTCTAACTTGGACTGCTCTTTTTGCTAGCTTGAATGGGCTTTGGATCAACCCATGTGAACGGGAATGTATTCCCCATAATTATACAGCAATATGCTTGTGAGCTACTGCTTACCAGTAGTAGTTAGGGAGCCATTGCAAACAACTGGATGCACACAAGATAATGTTTTACGCTGTCCTCAGTTATCATTCTTCTCCTGTTGTAAATGCATCTAAAGGGCGATTTCCATTTAGACTACATTATAGAACCAGGTCAAACATGAGGAATTCATTTTTTACCTGCCTAGTAACCTGACAGATCACGTAGTTTGATCCTTGTGAAATTATCTGACTAGACGCAGCGCTTTTCAAAAGCAGAGGATTAGGAACTATTTAGACAAAGAAGCAGACAGGTGTATTAAAACATAGTGATAAGAATAGTTGCTTACTTTAGCCTTACAGGGAAAATGAAATTAATTGGGAAAGTGTTACTTATTTGACTGTGAATGTGGGAATTATTACTAATTGCAAGAGTAATTTCTTGATAATGATGCTGTAATGATTCTTTCTAATACAAGTGGTAATGCTGTCATTGCTTCATTACTCAAACTCAAATCTGTGGGGAAGCTCTGTAGGGTAAGCAGTGATTGAAAGTTCCACATTAAAATAATTACCCTCAATCTTAAATTTAGAATGTGTCTGATATATAATCTAATGTTCACTAGATTTCTCAAGGCTACTCTTCCACAAAGATATTTCTCTTATCTGCACTGGGCTCTGGTTGTTTTTTTCTTTTTACACTAGTTAATTGTTCAGGACATGTTTAAGGATGATATTCAGAAATGAAATAGTTCTAGCGTTGTTACAATGGTGACAATTGATAAATGAGCAGCTTATTTCTTATCTATAATGTTTAGGGAAAAATGTATCATTCCTTATCCAAAGCTTTTCTGTTCCTCCCGCCTCTTTGAGATAGGATTTCAGCATCTCGGCTGAAACATACATTGGCAATGTGAGAAATATGACATAGGTAGGTGCAACAAATGCTAATCCAGGTCTCATTTCGATTCTGAAAGCCCTAGTGAAGAGGGCAGGCGATGTGAAGGACTGAGAAAGGGCCCTTCTGATTAGAGTGGAAGGGAGAGTTACGGAGTTGGGCTTCCACGCAGACTCTTTGCTTTTGAACCTGTCTCACTAACCCAAGGGCACCTCCAGAACTTCCTAAAGCAGGCAGGGCAAGCCCTTCCCCTGGGAAATACTGTTAATTCAATTCTCCCAGAGGTGAGGAGCCTGCTTGATACGGTATTTTAACTAGTATCTTCCATACTACTTATGAGTCAGTTCTTTGACAGCTAGAATGAGGCAGGTGGTTATCATGTACAGATATGTCTTGGTGTAGCAGAGACCAGGGAATATCACTGAAATGCAGTGAGAAAATAAGGTGCTTTCCTCTCCTTACTCCCTTTTTTATTCCTGTGGTGTTCCTGATAGTATCTGGGAACTAAGCCACTGACATGCCCTACCCTTGGCTTGTCTTTCAATGGAAGGCTGTGCTGACAAAAGTGCTAAATGCTCATGGTCAAAGATTGCTATTAACTTGTAGGAACAATTCTGAAGGAGGGTTTTATTCTGGCTTTTCTGTACCTAATGAAGGGGAAGGAAGTCCCCCAAATAATCTTTGGTAAAGCTAACTGGATGCAAATTGGGTTGCCATAGAAAAACACAACTCACGTCAACTGGAAGATGAAGGAGCAGTGGGAGCTGGACCGTCTCCTTGCTTTGGAAGCACTTGCAGAGCCTCTGAACTCTGTTTCTTCATGATGTCCTGAATGGGGGCTGCTGGCTGGGACCACTGAGGTCCCATGTGAGGGTGATGGCTTGCCCAGCGGTGGGCCTTAAGGACTTCTCCCTGGTCTCTCACTGCTCTTCACCTCAGTGACAATCTTCTTTCCTTACAGAGCTTGTCCCAGTTACCTGAAGTTGGGGACTTGTCAGGATTCTCCTCTGGCAGAGAATTTTAGTTTTTGTTCTTCATACATATTCTCCTTTGTAGAAGCATTCAGAATCTGTTTTCTTTTTAAGTATAATTTTGAACATATTAATGATTTTGGCAATTACTCAAAGAAAAACATATAATCAATGCTTGTTAGTCTGTGGTGATAAATTTTAAAAATACAGTCTGTGCTCGCCTGGAATTTATTGCTTCAGGCAAGGTGATAGCTTCAGCAGTGCCATTTCCAAAGACTGCGCTGTGCATTTATTTTCTCATTAGCATCTAGTTTCTATTGTATACTTTGAACAAAGGTAACCTTGGAGTAGGAACACATTCCTTTCTGTCAGGAAGAACTTGTGATGCTGTTTCAAAGGTGCATGCATGATTGAGCAGCAATACATCACAAGAAGCTCTGCAAAGAAGATAAGTCTCCATGGGCTGTAGTAGAAGAAAAGAAAAATTCATTTTTTTAGATTACGGTACTTTGTGTGTGGGGGAGGGTTAATTTATGTGTGTTGTGACAAGCTCTCAGATGGTGAGTAGACTGTTTGTCAACTCATAACTATCATTCTCCAAAATAGCAAAGATTCAACGATTTGCATTTTAGTAGGTTTTGATAAAAATTTATATTCCTTTTTAAATGAAGGAGGCTGTTGTCAGTGCAAATTCTTTAAAAAAAACCAAAAATCCAGACTGATTTTAATAGTTCAAGAGAGGAATTTGAAACAGTGACTCTTAACTTTCCACTGCAGCATCCATTGTATAGTGTAAACCCCTTGGTATATTGCTAGTATTTAAAATATGCTTAGGATGCATACAGTCCACAAAGAGCTGGAAGTTCATAGCAGTTGCATTTCTGAGGATGGAGAAGACATGGTGGGGAAGTGAGGGAGGGCAGTCTTGTGGCAGAGCACTCAGCTGTGCCCTGGAAGAAGAGAAGGCCTGTGGTGGTGGGAGAAGGTTACGTGACCAAGAACATCAATAAATATCAGTAGGAGACCTGGAAATGGCTTCTCAGGTGCTCATGTTTTGAAAGCATCTGCATTCTAGCACCTTCTTGGAACATTAGACCCAGTCCAAGGCAGTAACTAGGAGTGGTCCTTTCTGTAGCTTGGACCAGAGCTGGGATCATAACCACCCAGCCCAGGAAAAACCCATTCACATCCCCAGAAACCACAGGGCATAGTTAGAAAAGGTAAGAGGAAAAACACTGGTGGCAGAGCCAGGTATCAATCAGGATGTATTCTCAGTACTCTCGTTTTACAAAACACAAGCTGAGCTCTTTAACAACTCTGCTTAACCTCAGACCTGTCTGCTCCTGCAGAACTGTGCCCCCACATCTGAGGTGAGCACCGACACAGAGGAACGGCTTCTGCTAAAAACCCACCACTAGCTGTAAAACCTGTCATGTTTGGAAAGTTCATCAGCTGTCTCTAACGCTGCCAGGATTTTGACTTAATGTGCCATCGCTGCAGCTAACAGTGCCATCTGCACCAGCGCTCTGGGTGCACCTGCAGTGGCCTCCTATAGATTAGCTGAGCTGTCCCAGGAAAACAGAAGCACAGATGAACTGTGGAAAGAAAATAGTATTTCTTCAGTTTGCTATTCTTGACGGATTTTAATCACAGCTGAGATGGCTCTATCCATGCTGAGGATGCTGTGTGCTGAGTGTTAGGCTGAGTACAAACAAGCTGCTCAGGCTCATCCTGCTGCAAAGTGTGAGCAGTGCCTGGGGAATTCCAGAGATATTAAAGGGCTGCACCAGCCAAAGCAGCTGGATTGTGGCTTTCAGCTCTCAGTGCAAGCAAGCTGTGGTGTTGGCCCTTGCCCTTGTGTTTTTATGATGATGGAGATGGAGCAGGGAACTGACGTGCTGGAGTTTCTTGCTTTCGGGATTTTCCTGTGATACCAAGTTTGAATCCTCGGCCTTCCTAGGGAACAAGTCACAAGAACTTGCTTCATTGGAAAATGGGGCTGTTCAGTCCTGTGCCAGGTTGATCCTAAAGGGTAAACCTCTATCAGAAGAGTTACTGGTTTAAGGATAAACTTCTCGTGTGAGGCACTGTATAATCATAACACAAAAAATGGCTCTTGGCTTGAAGAGCATCAGCTCTGTAGTTGGCTACAGCTGTTCTGGCTTTAAAGATCACATTAAACGCAATGTCTGTTTTTATTCATAAAAGTTGATGTTTTTTGAACAATACAAAGTTCAATGTGTTTGAAAGTGCCTTAAGTTGGTAATAATGATGAAATGCAAAGAATCGTCCAATTTTTTTCTGTTTACTTCTATAATATAAACAGCTTTATTCAGTAGTTCCTGCATGGGTATTCAAGATTTTCAGCTGACAGCAGAAATCCACATATGGCTCAGAAAATTGTTGGCATGTTTTTATGTGAAGTTTGTTAAAACTGTATGATAGACATCTTGTTATTCAAAAAAATCCTTTTCCTTTCAAACAAATATATTCTGTGGCTTAAAAGCTGAGTTTTAAAAGCTAATTGGACAAGGCCAAGGGTATAATTAGATTTATACTTATGCAGAATAGTCTTCTAGGACTATTTTGTAAAAGAATTCTCAGTCTGAAATTGTGATATTCTGACAAGCTTCAGTTGGAGGGGGAAAAAAAAAACCCTGCCATCCACTCAAAGTGACAATTCCAGTTGTACCAGGAGGTTCTGAGTACCTAAGGCAGAGATGATCTGGTGCCATTATTTACCATCCACCTTGTCAAGCCTTCTTCCTCCCTCTTCTGCCGGAGGTGATGCTGACTGCCAAAATCATCTACCTGTTGGTGGTGGTTGTAGGACTGCGAAGGTTAAACCAGCATTTGGTCACTCACTGAAGGCTGATGATTCATAGCTGTTAACAAGTGCATTCAGTAGTCATATTCTTTCTGACCATCAAACCAATCGCATCTTTAAGAGGAGGAGAAAATAATTCATTTAGGAAATAAAAATCTTCACAAGCAGCCTAAACATATTTTTTTTTCCATTTTTTAGGGAATTTAAATTCTCTCCTTCCCTTACACAGAAAGATTTCAAAGCAACACCTTCCAGTCTTTTTGCACTTGCTTCCTTGTAAAGTCAAAGATGAACAAAAGCTTGCTGAAGGCATCCTACAAAAGTAAAAACCAGTCAAATCAGGCCAAGTTGGGGTTTTTTTGGCTTTCTGTTAGGTGAGTAACAACATTGAGATTTCTACATAGTAGCTTATTTTTGCCAATCAAATGTACACAGCATGCACAAACATGAGTCCCCCGCACAATCTTACTGTGCTTATTTAAGCCTTCTTTTAAAAATCCAACAAGGATGTTTTTTCCTTAAAGAACAATAAATGTGGAATGAAGAGCAGAAAACTTATTTATTCAGTGACTTAATTTCTTTCTGAAATCTTTGTGCTATAGGCCTGTAAGTGGAAAATACGTATGAATGTTACACATCAAAGTATCCCAGACTTCAAATATGGGTAAGCAGGCAGAAAGGTTCCCTTTCTCAAAGCCTAATAAAGATTCTTCAAAAGGTATCTTACAACTTTGGTAGCAGGAATTGTTTCTTGTCTTTGCTAATTCCTGAGTAGGACAAATATATATGAAATTAAGGTGAGAAAGAGAAGATGGGCTACAGAGGACTGCTTGAAACCTCCAGCATTCGGACATGATGTGCAATGTTGATGATGGTTAGGCTCAGCCTGTGCATTTTCTGTGGCCATTTCCAAAAAGAAACTGCCTCCCAAAACCTAAGTGGCTTACCAGATCTCTGTCATTAGGGAGAAATGTTAGTATGATTCAAATATACTAAATGTATAACAAATACATAGCTCACATCCAGTTTGCTCCTGATACTGCAAACATCGGTGGAACCAAAATCAATCTGGTGTCTTGAGGTCTACAGTCTGGTCAGTAATGAGTTATACCTGCCTAAATGCGGTCCCACCCCCTTAGCATCAAGGAGCTGCTATCCTAAAGGCTATTGCATGAAATGGGGTTTTTGGGCTGTAGTTCAACTACCTCCACCTGACCCCTCGCACAAACCACAGCTGTATCAGGTCTCAGGTCATTCATCTTACCTCCAAGTTTATTAACTGTCTGCAGGTTTCTGGATCTTGGGCTTTTCTGCCTTTGCCTGGATCATTTCATGGCTCGGCTATGTCTGAGCTCTCCTAGAAAAGCACAAATGTGACTTCATTCACCTTACCCTGGACTTGTAACTGCCTTTCCCACCTATGCTATAACTTGTTAGGCCTCCCCTTACGCTTTTACCTTCCTCGCTGTTATCAGACATCAAAGGTACATGTTGGGTCCTGACTAAATAGAAGGCATGCTCAGGCGTATTTCTCTGTAAAGTGCCAGGGGCCAGGTTCTCCCCTCGGCCTCTGTGCGTGGCTCTGCTTTGATCTGGCAGGAGCTGCGTGCACAGGCACCTGGAGGAGCAGATCAGTTTACCTGTGGTTTCCCTCTTCTCCCTCCCAATTATTACATGAAGCAGCAGCTTTTACACTGTAAACGAGACATTTGAAAGTGGCTGTTGTCAAAAGGCTCCTAATTCCAGAGTGCAAATCTCGCATATTAAAGTAATTGTCCCTTGTTAGGCACACACTACCATTTAGCATGTGGAGGTACCAACCAATGGCAGTATCCCCCATTGCTAATATACCCAATATACGTTTGGGTAATGACAGCTCATCTCCAGCTTATAGTTGGAGCTTGTCCGCAAGACTCATAGGGAACTTCTTAAACAGGAATTTTCCAGTTGTCCAATCTGAGTGGTTTTGTGGAAGTGACCTGATTCCCAGACTCCTAGCAGAGATATGCATGTCTGAATGGCCACCATTTCCTCCTTACCTAGAAGCCCCAGCTTTTCCAAAATCCCATACATATTGAATAAATAGTGTAAGGTTTCAGTTCCATGAAAAGGCTGCAGGTCTTGGCCAAAAATGATGCTGGAAATTTTGGGCTTTTTTGCTGAAACCAAAGTCTGGCTTACCATTAAGCTCTATTTATTGTCTAATAGAAAAGATGGAAGAAATATGCTAAATTTGAGAGTAAAATGACTAAATTACTTTCTCAGGGTCACATGTGTACTCCAGGGCAGAAGCTGAACTGAACTTACAGCTCCTGAATATTACTACGGCCTTAACCACAGAGTGATCTTTGTCTCGTTATGTTAATATAATCTCAGTTATGCTGGCTGACATAAACCTCTGAAAATAAAAGCAAAACTCTAGCTCAAAAAATTAAATAAAATGCTAGAGTTGCTTCAATACTAGTGAATTATTAGCACTAACCATTTAAAGAAAAATGTCACTGTTCCAGAGGAATAGCTTTTTAAAAAGTGTTTTCAAAGGACAAATGTTTATATTCATGTGGATTTTTTTTTTTCTTAGACATTCAATAACCAGACTGCAGGGAATCATCTCTGAGAAAGCTGCTTTGACTCTTACTCTGAATCCTTTACCTATAATTTGCTAACGAATTTCAGCTTACATGCAGTTAAAATGTAGGAGTTTGACTAGGGAATGGATTGAAAATAATAATTTTCCTTCTTCCTGTTCCCTCTCTAGGCACTTGTTAAGAAATGTTTGAATGCAATGAAGTGTTAAGAGACTGAGAGCTTGTTAAAATAGCAGAGGGGCCGCTATTTGAGGAAGGCAAAGAAGAAAGTAAGGAAGGAATCTGAAGAAACTTCCTTTTCAAGGAAGATTAAAAGCATTTCAATTTGAGGAAAAATAAATGTCCTTTCAGATCTTCCTGTTACACACTTTAAAATCAAATGAGCCAGAAAATCTGTTTGGCCGCTTCTATGAGCGTTGGTCTTTTACGACTGCGTCGGGACACTGGACCTGGTGTGCACGTGCCCAGGCTAATTGCACCAGTAATTGTCTCACTGCAGCAACTGGATCCAAAATTTGATGGATATTTAGGAATAATGGATGCATTCATAGGAACTGGGATTGGCTAAAATGAGGATAAAGTGTTCAAATATCTATTTTGCAGTTGGTGATTCACTCAATTTTGATAAGGACATTTTGCATCAAAAAGGCTTCTCTTTCCTCAATAATTAATCAACTTCTATATTGCTCATTAGCCACTGCTCACCTCTGGTTACGCATCTTCAGGGATGGCTTCTCCTAGTGCTTCTGCTTTTTAATACCATGCATGGTCTTCTTAAATGCTGTAAACTATGGGATCAAATCAACTTTAAATAAGAAGCACAAAGCCAGCCAGCTCTAAAGCAAGGCCAGTATCTTTGTGACAGTGCTTGCTGGCTTGGGTAGAGGGGGAGTTCATGCCACATCTGTCTCTAGGAGCACACAGCCAAGTTCCGCAGGGCACAGTCCTGGGATGAAGCAGTGCGCAGGAACGAAGCCTGCGTTGAAGTTGGTGTATCACAGGAACTGCAGGGGTGAGGACAGACATCAGCTGCAAGTTTGCACTGCTGGTCATCTCAAATCAGAAGCAGTTTATGTTTGTCTATCAAGACTGGCGCAAGTGCAAGTGACTGGGATGTCTGTGTGTATGTGTTTACCACGTATGAAAGGACTGGGGCAGGTTCTCCATAGGTCCAAGCCTCTGGTGCCAAATAGGAAAGGACTGCTTGGCCTCTCCCCTATTCCCTTCTGCTCTCTCTACCTGCGTTATATTGGATCTGATGCTTCTTGGGCCCTGCATGGAGCTGAATCCAACCTAGCAGAAAATTAACCTTCCCAAAACAAAAGGATTTTTTTTTTCTGCATTGCCACAGAGTTGGCTCAGCACAGGGTCTGATAAATGTCAGAGCTGAAGCAAGGTAGAGAGCAGGACTTCTGCCTTTGGTGCTGGCGTCTCAGCAGTGGTTGCCTGCCCTGGGAAGTAGAGTTAACAAGGAAGATTTGGTTACTGCGAAGCATCTTTAGTTTTTGTGAGATTATTACAGGTAATGGTCTCACTGCAGCAGCTGGATCCAAACTTTGATGGATATTTTGGAATAATGGATGCATTCATAGGAACTGGGATGATCTGTGGAGCAGATATCCTGCTCTGGGAGCAGATCTGACCTGACTTTATGGAAGGGTGTTAATATACCTTTATTTTTGCAAATCTGGGCTGATGTGTGTGCAATGTTAGTTCGTTTCATGATTTACAGGCATGGACATTGAAAGCATTCAATTAGATTACATGTGGTTAAAGACACTTTTGCTGTTAATCAGTGTGGATTAAGAGGATAGGTTTAAGCGTTTAACGCTGAAGGGGACTTAAAAACATTTGTGAAGTACAGACTTAGCCATTCATTTAGCTGTAAGCCTTTGGGATCCTGAGAAGCCCATGTTTCGTTTCACAACAGCATACAGATGGGGAAGGTCTGTTTACAGATGCATCATGTTCTGTGGAAGGGACTTAGCGGGAATGTTTGCCTTGGATTTTTAGTATTATTCAGATATAGTTCTGGTTTAGCTTGGATTTTAAGTGAGAAATTTGCCCCAATTTTACTCTTGTTCGCATTTCAAGGTTTACTTGTACAAGTGCCAGTCCAGACTGAGCTCAGTGCCACTGCAGTCCTGGATGTGGGGATGCAACACAGGGACTGAACTGAGCTCCTATCCCACCCCAGCTGGTGTGAACATACCACGTATGGATGCACCGAAATGTGCTGCGGCGGTCCATTGCTATGACCCCCTCACACCCAGCTAGTCAAAGGAGACATTTGGTAATGACTGAATCCAGACCCTCAAATGAAGGTACCCTGAACTCTTAACCAAACTCTGCAAAACCCTGGTTGCTTGGCTGAAGTGCAGATAGGCAGATTTCCAGAAATCCAGGGAATTAAACAATAGCCTGGTATGGATTAGTGTTGCTTGCTTTGAAAATCATAGTTGTATATTTTAAAGACTGAATTAAGTATTTAAATCATCCAGCCTGACTTGTATAACATCATAGTGTTTTCCTGCCTTATATTCTAATTGAGATAAAATATATCTTTTAGATAAAAGGACCAATCTGTCGCATCCCCCAAACAGGCTGCTTACCTACAAATTGTCCTTAGTCTTAAAAGTGTGGGTAGTGGTGCTAATGCCTCTAAATCATGTTGGCAAGTCCATGAAATTGGCTTTGATATTCAGCCTAATGTGCTAAATTGAGCCTGGACACTGAGAAGCTGGATTGCCCAAGTAGGGCATATAGGTGCCCTGTCTTGAAACTTGGCTTCTTGTCACTATAACACGTATTCTTCACGTTGGGCGGGGGGGGAACCCACACACCAAAAAATCCCAGCAAACCAAAACATATTGTCAGCTTGTTTACACATGATCTCAGCTGTTGTCTATATCTATATGGTTGCTATAGTGTTGCTAACACAAGCATATGGATTAAGAGTAGTAATTTTCTGCTGCTACTTTTCCGGTTGAGCAATGAAATAATCCGTGTTGGTGTGCAAGCAAGAACTTTTTAGCACACAGCTGAAAACAGCTTTATCAAAATTCTCAATTAAAACAAACCCAACCCCAGCCTTAAATTGGAAAGCCTATTCATTGGCAAAATTCATTAGCTTGTCAGTTTGTTAAATATTCCCAGGACTAAACTCGCATCCCCGGGAAGGACAATGCCAAATGCGGAGTTTTAACAAAGCCGCAAGAGGGGTGGAAATACTTCTTTCTCTTGCTAATGTATTTCCAGTACTGTTCTGCATCCTTATGACTCTGGGGAACATAGTCTGCAAAGTACATGATTAAGCATTATCATCATGATTTCAGAAGCCATTCTGTTACACCAAGTAATAATTCATTTTCCACCATTGTGCACACCGATATTACCGTCTGAGCTATAAGCTAGACCCTGGCACTTGCACAACAGGGGAAGAGAAGCCATAAACTAGCAATAACCATTGAGTATACTTTTTTCCACTCATGACTTCTATACTTAGCAAAGCCAAACAGGCCCAAGGACCAGAATTACAGTCCTGCCATAGGCTTGGCAGTCGGGGCAAAATAAGGCTGTTCTGTTACTCTAAGGCATTTTGGTTTATGGTTATAGTTTTCTGTGGGCTTGTAAGACAGGCTTATGTTTTCCTGGAGGCACCGTTTTAATTTTGAGGACAACTCATGACCGATGTTGGATTCGTCTGTTTAATGAGACTGCTCCAGGTAGAAGTTACTCTCTGTTAATTAAAACCTTCACTAATCTCAAACTTGAAGTCCTGTTTGGAAGCAGGAGAGCAGCAGCCCCTGGGCATGGATGTGAGAGGGAGGCTGAGGCTGGCAGGAAGGTGGAGCTTTGGGGCAGGAAGAGGTGCAGGAACCTTTACTCTCTTAACGCCTGCTTTTTCAGTCTCCCTGTACAGTCACTTCATGTGCAAGGAAATGATGGCTGTGATGTCAACTGATAGAGTACTACAGGGGGCTGTCACTGCTTATAATGCCCAGATGCAAAACTGGAGACCTAGCCCCCATTTCCCAAACAGGGAGGAATGTTTTCATTACTATGTTAATTCAGTCTCTCCTATAATAGCGATACTTTAATTGCTCCTCTGTTTTCCTCAGACACAATCCAATTCCCTTTGGCCTCCTAGTTTATCCACACATTAATTGGGTTATTGCCTTGTAAAACAGAAGGGCAAATATATCGCTTAAATTTTATCACTAGCCCCCATTTCCCAAACAGGGAGGAATGTTTTCATTACTATGTTAATTCAGTCTCTCCTATAATAGCGATACTTTAATTGCTCCTCTGTTTTCCTCAGACACAATCCAATTCCCTTTGGCCTCCTAGTTTATCCACACATTAATTGGGTTATTGCCTTGTAAAACAGAAGGGCAAATATATCGCTTAAATTTTATCACTGACAATTAATAAGCATGACTGAGATTTTTTGAAGTGCCTTAATGCAATTAGGTGCCAGGCTCCCAGGAATTTCAGTGGGATCTGAGTGCCTTCCTGCATCATACCTCTTGGAAATCCCCATCCCAGACACATAAGGAAACTATGTTTCTTCACTGTACATTGAGCACTTCAGAGTTTCTCCTTTTCAACCCGAATTCCTCATTCTACAGTCTTTAATCTTGTAAATCTGCTTTTGGTTTAATCTAGTAAAATTCCTTTTGATTTCCTTGATTAAGGATTGTGGGGTCAAAGTCTTCGAAGTACAGCTGAAAGCTTCTAAGTATAAAAAAGGCAGAGACAGGGCTTGGGGGGACTGGTAATGGGACACCCAGTTTCTCATGCTCAGGACTGCAGTCCCTGTCAGAAGTGATGTGACTCCACGCATCCTCATGCTTGTGGCTGCAGGACTGGTGTCCATACCCTGAAATCTGATGGGGCTGCTGAGTAACAACCTTATTCAATAAACTCAGAAAGCTCTGAAGCTTTCCCCTCTCCCCACACCAGCTTGTTGTGGAAAGGAGCTTATGCTGGCACGGCCAGGTCTGTGCTAGTTATCTGACAAGCGGACACCTCTGAGCCTCTCCTGTTTCATGGACACTTTTGTCCTGTGAATTTCTTACCCATGTCAAGGAACACTGGACGAGGATAGCAGCAATGAAAATTGTTAGAGGAAAAAAAACAAGTAGACCATCAAGAATGGCCCTAATTCCTTTTCACTTGAGCAGTGTGGTGAAACACCAGGGCTGAGCACGCCATGGAGATCTTACCTACTTCGTGGCTGTTTCAAACACCACTCATAGTGACATGGTGAGAAATATCCTTCACTTGTAATCAAAACCATGCACCCTGGAACTCCTTCAGCTGGCGTTTCTTGGAGGCAACAGGTTGCAACAGAAAGAGAAATCGCTGCTACGTTCTCCCACAAATTCCTAGTGACACTGGTATTGGGTAACAATGAACAAATAGCCACCATTGCTACGAAGCCTTCATAAAGGAAACACATGTGCCAAACTAAGCTCCCTTTGTTACTTATTTGGGGCATGAATCAACCAGCATAAAAACCAATAGTGCATGATCAAAGGGTGAATACTAATGATAAGAATATTACATTAAGTCATGAGATATCTCATCCACACCAGTGAAGGTATTATAACCATGCCCTACCCACAACATGTCTGTGTAGTGGCAACAATCAATTTTCTTCAAGCTAGCAAGGGAGAAATAAGAATTGCTAAAGCAACACACGCTTTGTACTCTGTCTTCCTATAAAACGCAGAGTGGATAAAACTGACAGGGATCATTTTGCTTTGAGTGGTTTTCAGATAAAAACACTTCCAACCCAACCTTACATAGCATTGGTATTATAATGGCCAGGGGAAACCATACATTTTGTAGATCATTGCAGGAGTTGCTAAAATTGAAAGTAGAAATAAGTTACAGGTGGACTTGTACCTAAGGACAGGTACTCCTCCAGTGTACCTAGAGCAGGGACTGAAGACCTAGGCCTGAGCTTAGCTGGAGCTACTGAGGCCTAATGAACGCAAGGCAAGTTGCATATAAACGCAGTGCTAGATTACTGCGATAGTGTCTCTTGACCTGTGACGTATTGTACGTGGTAAACCTTCATGTGTCAGGGAAGAAACAAGTCTCTTATACTTAATGACTAAGGGATCTGCTGGGAAAACGTCCTGCATCTGTCTTGTGGAGGGTCTTAACATCTCCTCCCAAGGAGGCTTATGTTGGCTGCCATAGGATGTTGGTTTGGTTAAACCATGAAAACCCAAACCAAAGAAAAAGAATTGGGTTTAGTCCAAAATCATTTTCTTTATTGGAATCTTTCTCATTTAAAGTACTTTATGGATTTAGAATCAGTCTCAAGTAACTTGCACTGATGTGCGAATTTGGGCTTTTCAGGAAGTACCATATTCCAGACTTCAAGGGACAGAGGGATAACGAGTGTTCTGGCTCACTTGGGTGCTTCATGGAGCTAGGTAAAGTGTTTGCTTCTGCTCCTGACTCTTCCATGAGGAAAATCAGCCCTATTGCTGGCTGGGCTTCCATGCGTCTGTTGAGCAAAAAGAACTCACCTGGGAAGTTTCTCATGTGAGAATGCAGAGATATGCTATTCTAGACGGGTTGATCAGAGTCTCTAGAGGGGCTGGATTCTCCATGTTACAGACAAATGTGTAATATCTCAAAGGTACAGTTGTCCAAACAAGCGGAGAGCTTTATGTGGAGTGTCTCTGACTTGTCATGCTAAGTTGGCTATGACTGTCACAAGTATCATCTTAAAATCTACAGACAAATCTTGTATCTGCAGGTCTTCCATTTCTGGGAGACACTTTTAATTTAAGTAGAAAAAGTCTGGGTAATTAAAGCAAGCAAAATGCTGCTTGTGTGCCATCCAGCTGTGATTGTGCAAAACACCCATGTTTCCTTTCTCCCCTCTGAAGAAATTAAAGGAATTACAGTCTTATTTCAACTCAGCTAGGGTTCCCAAAGCTCGCTTTATGCATTTACCACCATTACTGCTCCTGGCTGTAGGCATTCAGCTGTACGCACATATAGAGGGAAGCATTCAGCTGCCTGGGTTGTATGCACGGACGACAGCTTGGGAGCATTTGAACTAGCCTGGCCTCAGCACAATACCTGATCGAGTGGAGTTGTGTCAGTATGTCTGGGAGCACAGGCTGAGCCTTTCATAGGCATTGCTA
>NW_009625943.1:251-19565 GCF_000690535.1 Cariama cristata | reverse complement strand
GACTCTTCACAGTGGTTTTGCCACTACTCAGCTGCATGCTGAACCAGCCAGCTTGTAGGGCTGAGCGGTGAGTTTTCCCTTGGGGAAACTTCCCTGCCATTTCATTTGGAAAATAATAAAAATGAAACATGGAGATTTTTCTCTGTAGCTGTGGATTTGGAGAAGAGGGAAATGACTGCAGTACTGTTCTGTTAAATGCTCACTGCCATGGGGGAAGGGATGCTGCTGCTAAATTTGGGGTGGATTAAAACTCCCTTGTAGTACAGGGCAGAGTATTTGCATTTGGAGGTTGGAGTCTGTCCAAAACAGAAATGCAGAAATACAGATCAAGCTGTGATTCTAACAACTGCTCAATCCTGTCCTCTCGTCCCTTCTCCCTCTACAAAAAACAACACAAGTTTTGGTCTCAAGCCTTTGGTCTTGCTTTTCTTTTTGGCTGAGCACTCATTTCAGTTAAATGCTGTCAGACAAGCTTGTTCTATTTCTTGAAAACTTAAAAGTCCAGGGACTCACTTTATGAGATATTTTTTCTTCATTGCAGGCGTCAGAGTTTACATGAAGGGCCAGGACATACTTGTTGGGGTTTTTAGTTACAAAAATATCTTAAATAATGTCTTTTATAGCCTCATAATCTTTATTTGTTGTTGGGCTTTTTAAACACCTTTCAGGATTTATTAGCTGTGTATAATGAGAACACTCTAAAACTCTGATAATCTAATATCTTTACGCAGACCGTTGAGTTGATTGCGCTTTGGAAGACTTTGTGACATCTTAAGTACTTCATTGAGGCTACAGCTATAATAAGATTATTGCTAGGTTATTGGCATTAAATATAACAGTAGCCATGAGGTTTTAAAATTGTTGCATACATTAGAAATGGATAAAATGTATCATTGATTGTGCTGGAATTTATTCACAGATCTTTAAGACAGCGCTGTGCCCTGATGAACTGGGAGAACGCGGATCTTTTTGCTGATGAGAAGCTGAAGTCCCATTAATTTTGCTCTACCAGAATCAGGCTCACAGAAATAGCCTGAGATAGGGAAACAAAATATCATTTCAGTTGGTAGCTGATCTGCCTCTCCTTTATGTAAGTGGGAAGCGGGCTCCAAATTCAAAGCAGCAGAGGGAAGTATAGCACTGATTTCCTCAAACTGTTTCCCAAATGACCAAGGAGTCATGGGGGATTGGGCATTTTCCCCCAGTGATTTTCCTGGTCTGCTCTTTGAGATCTGTTATCTTGGCCCCGTTCCCAGTAGTAGAGCTACATGGATTGAATGGTCTATAACCTTTAGGATCAGCAAGAAATTAGCCAGCACAGACTCAAAATTGAGTCCTGTCACTAACTTTGAACAGGCAGTGTAAGATCTCAGGGATAAATGAGAAAGCTTAAGAGAAATGTGGTGCTTAAAGGACTTTATTACTTACGTTCCGTAGCACTCGTTTTGATTAATAGCTCTCTAATGCTGGAAGCACCCTATCCAGATCAGAGGGAGCTCCACACACTGGAGCTATACAGGGACCCCAGAGCTCAGTCTAAGGGGCACAGTCATAAGAGAATTCGTGAGGTTGTAAAAAATGGGATGGCAGAAATGGGAAAGAGGGTGAAGGTGTTAAAAATGCAGGTATCTATTAGATCTGTTTCAGTCAGGATCAGCCGCGGTGCATGCTGTGTGTTCAGAGGTGTTTTTCTGGGTTGTTACCCTGGTACATCTGAATGGAGGTGAGTCTGGGGTGCTGAAAATTGTGATCATGATATGATGCATATTGAGCCACTCCTTTGTGTGCCATGACAATTTCCCTAGCCCAGAAGGACCATCTGAGGCTGAGAGGTTATTTGACTCCTAGGGATGTACAGACTGTAACTTTGCCATCTACACTTGCTCTGTCGCTCTGAAAAATCAGCCATTTGGCTGGCATGAGATGTGAATTTCTACTATTTGTACCAGCTGGTGCAATGCAAGTTTCAGGACTGTTTTAACTGGAAAGATTTGTGAAGGTGGCGATAGCAGTTGAAGCTTTATCATTTTTTTCAGACTTCGAGGTGAATGAGTTGTAGGTTCTGTTTATGACCTTGAACTGAAGATGACCACTCTCTTTACAGCCACAGCATAGGTCTTACCGGAACCTTGTAAGAAAAGTGCTATCCTCTTTCAGAGCAGAGCGAGCTGAGGCTTGTGATCGTGAGGTGTCATGCAAGCCAAATCCAGCCTTGCTTTCCCTGTCCACAGCCAGCCCAACTCCTGTGAGATTAATGACCCAAATTCTGATCTCAGTTATATTTGTGGAGTTGTCCCATATTCGTCCTGAATAAATCAGTCTTACCCTGTTCAGGAAAGCCAGCTAGGTTTTGGTCCCAATTAAGTCAATGGGAATGTTGCCATTGACTGCAGTGGGTTTGGGTTTCATTTGCGGTTGAGAGCTTTCAGTTTAATTTAACTATTTCCTACTGGAGAAGGCAGTACTGTCCCAAACCTGAAATAAATATTTGGCATCCTTAAAACCAGGCAGCTCTCATCTAAAGGTGCATTGCATTTCCCATAAAGACTGCTGCAATATTTGGTTGGCCAGGATGCTTCCCTTTCATGCTGAATCATCAGCTCTAATTAAGCATGATGACAAAATATGAGGACTTCAATGTAATTATGGCAACGGTACCACCTGCCTCTAATTAAGCTGCCAAAACATTTGGTCTAAAATGGTGCAATAAATAAGAAAAAAAAAATTATATCCAATATTTTGGCAATGAAACAAGAGGCTGGCTTTCTTCACATAATTAGCTTTAGCAAAGTGTTGTTAATCTGATTTCTGATTAATAGACTATTTAATCTTATAGCAGTCTTACAAGACTCTGAGCTGCCTCTGGTTTAAGTTTCCACCAAAAAAGCTAAGATTTCTAACAGTTTTAAGGGATATACTTACATGAGAAACATTAGATTTTCTTATTACTTTCATTGTTCTTCATGAGAGCCCCAAAGGTTACATTCTCTGAGTTCACTGAACTTTTAAGCCTTTCATTAAATTGGAAGCCAGAGGAAAAGCTAATATTTTTTTCCTTCTGCCTAATTCCTCATACAGAGAAGTCACTGGTATGACTAATTGGGGGGAGGAGGGGTGCCCAGAAACCTTACAAGCTCTGCACATTTTAGAGCTGCTGGTCGGCTAGCAGAAAGTATCAGCTTTGTGGGCTGCTGTGATGCCCTGGGGTGTTTGGTGGCTAATGGTCTACCCCAGAAGTCTTCTCGGGCTAGATTTAGTGACAATGAGGAGAGGAATATAATGTGTGACAACAGCAAAGCAGCACAACCGCTTTTTCAGGACTTGTGTGGCCATTTGGGTTTCAGAGGTGTTAATGTAACCTGGCATGTTAAATCAGACATGATCAACACTGTAAAAGAGCCAGGCATACCAACAGTACAGATGGGTGGCAGATAATGAAAGCAGCCATGGTCGAGCAGTGTAAAACTGATGATCAAACCACGTTAATATATGGGACTTACATTTCTGAAAATCAGCATTTGAATATACCAGGATGAAAACAGATAAGTATGTATTTAAAGGTTTGACACCTACAGTGAAAACAAGTTTTCAGCAGCTTTCTTGTGTTCTGCTCTGGCTCCCTTAAATTTTCTTTGGGCATGATTTTTCCACTGCCTTATGCCCCATGTAACAATAAGTGACTCCATAAAGTGGGGGTACAGAGTTTCTGCCAGCCACAGTGCTTTATGTCTGTTCTCTTGCCTTGTTGGGTCTCTCTACCATAGCAGTGTCTGGGCTGGATTATCTACTCTCACTGCAGCTGCAAAGTCTTGACTAGCTTTAAAATTCAGAGGAGTTTCAAGAAAGTCCAAGAGCTTGGCAGCTCTCAGCTATTTGTAAAGTTGACTGTTAATTCAAAAGACTTGTTTCAATTTTCTCAGCCTGAAGTAATGACAATGGCAGTGTTCTTGTATCTGGTATATTGCTGGGAAAATAGTGAGAATTTTAGCGTTTGAGAAAAGGCTTCCTGGTGCAGTTCCCTGCTCTAATGGCACAGATCTGATGGCACAAATGATATTCCCTTTGTAGGTTAGACAGCCTTTATATCTGTGTGCTCACACGCCCTTCAGAGTTGGGTGCAGAAGTCCATTTGTTATCTCTGGGCTCCCTTTGTGCAAGCAGTAGGTTGGCTATGTAGTAAACCTTAACAGATTTGCTAAATAAAAACATAGTTGACAGTACCATGACCCACCAGACGAGAGGCAGCAGTGTAAAAGCACCTCTGTATTCCACCTACTAACAACATTTGAGATGTGGAGCATCCTCAATAAATGCTTTCTGTACAGCTGCATGATAAGAAGAAAAGACGAGAGTCAGAGGTCTCATTTCATGCTGATTGAGTGCGAGGATCAAAACCCCGATGTGGAGAGTATCCCACACGATCTGCTGAAACACCAGGTTTACTCACCACGCACTGGGACTCCAGCCGACAATAAAAGCCAAGATCTTTATTAATTCACAAATCTTGTTAATACACCACCCTGCTACTCCAAAACAACAGCAACAACCCTTAGGTGACCTCACCTCTCTTACACATTGGACTGGCAGATGAAATGTTTAGTACTTTTTTTTTTTCCTCTAGTCTCTATCTTATTTATCAAATATGTTTTCAGATGCAGATTTGGGAATACCCTGTGTTTGCTTTTAAGCGTGCTTGGTAAGATTTGTTTTCTTAAGAGCTGATCCAAGAACTGAACAAATGAGCTCCGGAGCTGGTCTATAGAAGGAGATGGCTAGGGTCAGTTTAATGTTTTCCATGATTAAAGTACACACTGCTGAGTAAATACAGGGAGGAATTATATATTATTTGACTAGCTGCTAATTACGGTGAGCTCTTCCTGACTGTGCTTCCTTTATAAAAGATGAAAGTCAGATCCCTCAAAATTCTCATATTTAGTTCCTTTGGAGAAAATGGTCTGGTAAATACAAACTAGAGCAGTAATACTTGTTTTATCATGCTGCTTTTGCATGCTAATCCGAAGTTCCCCTGAGATAATTTGACAAGAAGGCCATTAATGCAAATTTAAGCGTGACCTAGAAAGGACTTATTTTTCATGTACCACATTGATTCTCTGCTATTGTTATTTGTTTTTCTTTGTTTTAAACTATCTAGTGTTTTGAGGTTGCCTTTCCTTCTTTTTCTTTCCTCCTTTTTTTTTTTTAAATCTCATGACCATAATAGCATAACTCACCTCAAAAGAAATATGTTGCTTTCAAATAAAATGCTCAAGAAAGATATGAAGATATAAGATATGGAGTTTATCTGGCAAACACTAGGTAAATTTGTAGGCAATTAAGAAAAGTTGACTTTAATTTATTTTATTTTACTGGAGAACTTGTGTGCAAATTTGCATTAGAGATACCAGAACTTTCCCAACAGATGTGGTCTCAAAGCCCTCTGTTGTCCAACCATGCCAACTGCTCAGCAGAATTAACTAGGTGCTAACAAACCAAAACTATTGCAGATAGCAGGATTAAACATTCTTTTTTCAATTGCTCAGTTTTGTTTCTGTGATTTCTAGGCATAACATAATTTGGGGGGACTCTAGCTCTGACATTCATGTGAGATATCTAATGTAGAAACAAGCAAGGAATAAAACCAAACACTTGAGAATCTCAACACTTCTGGGTTTGATTATACCTTGTAAAGAATAAAAAGGTCACAGTTATTTGCCTCCCTTTAGCCCTTTGCAGGTCACTTCAGGGCTCTTACTATTTTTGTAATATAATATATATGGAAATAAAGTATGTAACCTTTCCCAAAGGGATCTCAAAGCTCTGCGCCATCTTCTCTCACTAAGCCCTTGAAGAATATGCCGTTGCTCATAGTCAAGAGAAATAAATCTAGCAGTTTCCAGTTAAGATGTGGCCTGTTAGTACGTGGTGGTAAAAACCTCTCTCTCTGAGCCTATGCGTATTTTTCCCCTTTGGACTGCTAATGGCAGAAGAAAAACGGTTACTTTCCTTTTGGCTCCTGAGTGTGCTCAGAGGTTAGTGCTGATGGTGGCACTGAGAATGCATGCAAGGGCGCACACACAATTCGCTTCTGGGTTAGTTAATATTTTTCCCTTTCAGGTCGATACGTCTGCTTTATATTCGGCTGAAGAGAATGCAAAATACTTCCTCATGTGGTGCAATGGGGACAGTGAGCAGTCCTGAGGCAGAGGGAAGTTAAATGACTTGAGGTTACGGAGTAATTGAAGCAAAGGCAGATGGAGGTGCGAGTCCTGCTGGAGCCAGGGCTGTGTCGCCAGTGCTCCTGCTCCTGCCCTGCCCGGAGTGCTGTGCCAGGAGCGATGCTGCAAGGCAGTGAGCTCTGGTTGACACCGTGCCAGCTTCTGCTGCTGGAAAATGCGTCTAGTGTCCAGCCCGCTTGACCCCCTGTCTAGGCAACTTGTTTTGCCATTTGTCACTGCCAAATGTTTCTTTATTCTGCCTCAGTCACTTGGTTTGCCACTCATTTGACTCCCTGCATAATTAACTTTGCCAGCCAATTGACTCACTGTGTAATTATCTTTGCCAGTCACTTTGGTCTCTGCATATTAATCACGGTGTCTAACGGGCCTCAGGGCAGGCTGCAGCTCAGTGGGGCCGGCAGCAGATGCCAGCCAGCCCTTGTACCCACCGGGCACTGCCCGGCATGGGGGGAGAGCCAGAGGGCCGCCTGCGCAGACGAGACCTTGCTGGGCTGGGACCGCAGCACGGCTGGGACAGCTGCAGAGACATGCTGCCACTTGCTGCTTCTCTTCCCTGACCCGAATTTAACTCTGCTTCCCAGCAGTGCCCCCCTCCATCCCTGCCCCTCCTAATTTAATTGCTCTCATTTCATATCGTATCCATCCGCCTTTGTCGGCTTCTCTGAGATGCATCCCCATGCACTTTACCACACTCTGGTTGTGCAGACTAGCCCTTTGCTCCTCAAACGACCTGCAAGGCAGCCACAAATTCTTTGTTCAGCTTCAACTGGGGGGCTGCTTTTGCAGGATGCCTTGGAAAAATTATCTGACTTAAAGTGACAAGTGTGAAGAGCAGTTGCAGACAGTTTATACATCCTCCTCAGGGAAAATAAACCTGTTAGTGTACGCCATATGCTACAAAGCAGTGGCTCTCGGCCATGCAGCTGAAACACTAGAGCCTTTCCTTGACTCTTTGTCTGCTTTTCTATTTGTCTTCAAAGCAGGAGCCCCTTACAGCTGACACTTCTTCTGTCCTGTTTGCCAAATAGCTATGAACTTTGTAAATAACGTAGATAAAAGTTTTGGATGTTGTTGGGAATAAGTAACGTCATGCCTAGATTTATCATCTAATCGTAGAGTAATGTACTTTGGAAAATGATGTTGCCTGCCTGCCTACCATTCAGAGAGGTTTGGTTTTCTCCGTTGGCACACTTTGCCTTTAAAATCTCTCTAACCTGTGCTTTGTTCTGCCCCTTCTGCCCAACTTCAGTCCTAGCCCCTGTATTGCTTAATCAACTTCTGTACAACTTCATTCCCCGTTGCATACACTTCAGCTCTAAAAACACAATCCGGCACCAAAACCAAACAGACTTCCAATCTAATTTTCCCTGATCGTGTTTTCTAGTTTGTCTGGACAGATAAAATCTATTACTAGGATTTTGGTCTCTCTGTATCCTTTTATATTGACTGGTTATTTCATAGTTCAGTTATCCTCCTTGCTTAGAGGACCTATAACAAATTCTTGTAAAGAGCTTTTTAAAATCCTCTCCCATTGCTCGATGGTTTGCATTTGTATGTAACGAACAATGTCTCGCAGAGCTTATTTTTTCTGAAGTATCGAGGAAGATAAATCCCCAAATGCATTTCTGAGATACAAAGGCGCAGGTCTATGCTGTGCAATCAAGTGTGATGTTGTTATCTCACCTAATTTTGGTTGAGGTAGCTCTACAAAGAGGAGCTTTCCAGCTTCTGCAGTTAGTGTGGCACTAACGGGAGGTGCGTTTGCCCCTCTGTCCAGTCCTGTGCAGCCAGGGCTGTGCTCAGCACAGACTTGCTCAGAGCTCGCTTGTAGACCTTGACGTGGTGCACCATTGGGTATGACTGATGTGAGTATTTTGCTCATGTCAAGGGGAGGCAAGTATTCCCCCTGCTCCCAACTCGTCTTTTGGTCTCTAGCTTTTACATTCCCTGACATGTTCCTTGGAGAGCCTGAATTATTGTTGGTAGTGGTTTTGTTTTGCAAGAGTACGAGTTCTTTGGCTGACTAATGCACAGACAAATCATCTGTCCTGGCTTGGTCTTCCCATAGCTTCCGCATAACAAAAGGAAAAGGAGTGATCACATCTCAGCTGTCCTGCGCTCTCCCACCTGCGTTTCAGTCTGGGGTGAGATAAGAGTGCTCTGCTGGGAAGAGATCTAAAGTTCACAATCTGGAGTTTTTCTTCTGAAGTTTAGCAATTTTTTTTTCTTCTTCTTCAGAAAAAAATGAGTTCATGTGTGAAGTATGACTGCTGTTTATTTTTTATTTTTTTTCCCTGAAGCGTCTCTGCTCTGTCTCTCCCAACAGCTTTGAGCTGCAATAAACCCACTCAGAAATGCACGAAGAGCTAGTTCTGACTGGTGCGGACAGTGCAGCTGCTGAAATTTGATTTCAGCACAGGAAGTGACATGACTGGAGCAAATTCCTCAGCTTGACGTTTAAGAGCAAATATAACATCATTGGTGGTTTGGCTGGGGCTGTTGTTGTTTTGGACTAGGCTTGGGTCAGTGGGAAACATGGCAACAGAGGGGACGTACTAACGCAGCCTCAAGTTGTCTGCTCAGCTGGGAGAATCTGGGGGACAAGGGAACAACTTTGCATTTTCTCCAGGTCAGTCCCTGCCTTTGCAGGTATACAAACTCAAGGCTCCATGCACAGGGAACTCCTGCAGAAAAGAAGGGAGAAACACAGTCCTTGCAACGAGCTCTAGCTAAAGATTAACTTTGCTGACTAATTGAATGTGGGGAATGAAAAATGTTGAAACAAATATACTAAAGAACCGGGCTGTGTTTTTCCTCTCCATCTGCTGATGGAGGGCTGTGTTGCCACCTGTCTGGGCCAGCATCTTTGGATATTATATAAACTCAGTCTCCTTCTGTGATACAGTACAGAGAAGTTAATTCTGCTCTATTACAGAAGTCTACAGCATAAAGCGAGCCAGTAATAGCTTTGAGAGTGTGTCCTTTGAGTTACATTTCACACCCACCTAGTACATGGAGATAACAATGTTTACTATGACTTTGGAAGTATAACTCTGGATGACTAAATCAGAAAGTAATGAAATGCAGCTGCCTGCTGTATTTCTGTTTTCTCTTTTATTTATTCATCTTTCTGTAAAAGAGCCTAGGGCCTCTAATCCCTTCCTATGGGAAAAGCAGGAGTAGGTTCCTCTCTGGGGAAAGCCTGGCATGTGAGTCTGGCTGCCCTGCTGCAGCTGGGGAGATGTGGGGGCACAGACTGCTGCCGCCAGGGGATTTCAGCTTCAGTGATGGAGTAGGTTTGGTTCAGGACTCCTAGTTTAGCCTTTTCACTGTTGTCTGAACCTCTGGAAAATGATTCTAGGAAAAAAATGTTACCTGGAATTGTCTCATAGTGGGGATGTGAAACAGGGAAGAGGTGGTTATGAGCAGCTCAGGCCTGCTGTGTCAGGTTCCCCGTTGTGCAACCAGAAGCAGCTGCCGTCACCCGCCGGACAGCCTGCGTCAGAGCACAGCACAGGTACTCCGAGGACAGACTGGAGAAATGCAGTGACTGCTCTTGTGGACATCCTGGTGTGGTAATGAGGCGCTCTGGGGAGATGTCTTGCGAACTAACTTTACATTCAAGACCAAACGTTACCACTAATCTACATGGTGTTACAGATGGTGTTGGGGAGATGCCAGTTCAGAACAGAGCTTGCCAGGAAGCGACGCTTTGGCTGCAGGACACATTGCCACAAGAGGTCAAAATGATACCAAATCCTGACACTGTCCAAACCCAGTGCAAGATCTCTCTTTACCAGAGCTGACCTGCAGTGATGACTGATTGTCAGAAGCGAGGGAGAAAAAAAGAGAGAACAGTGGAGGAAGGGGATCAGGGATGCTGTTAGAAATTATTGGCCTTTTAAGACGTCCTTTAAAGTCTCTCTATTACTGCAAAGATGAGCTTGCTATAAACTCCTGAGTGGACAGACAGAGCCTGAGATGCAAGAGAATGAGCCCAGGACAGTTTTCTATTATCTGGGAGATTTCTGTCTTAATAGAAGCTTTCAGAGCCAGCATGACAGTTGAGCTCTAAAATTATGCCCCCACAGGAACAGAGTGTGTTCTGATGGAAAAGGCAAATAAATTGTTTTGCGATATGATATTGGACATACACGGTATTATAGTGCTGGTTGTCAAGTCACACAGACTCCATCACAGACAGCAAGCCTATGTCTTCTGTGGCAAAAATAAAAATTACTTTCTGTTCTCACTAAAAAAATACGTTGCTCCTACGGGGTAGTACTTGGTCAAGGTGGCTGCTCTGTTCATCTTGCAGAGCTCTGCAGAGAGTTTTCTTCTCCTCTGTGCTGCTGAGCCCTTTCTACCTTTGCGCACGCACGTTTTTCTTTTAATTTTTCTTTTGACAGTATCTATTATCTCAACCTGTAAGTGTGAAATTAATGTTTACATAATTTGAACCAGTTAAAATTAATTAAAGTAAACCATCACCTTCCAGGCTGGGCTGAAATGGAGAACAGTCCTTGCCCCAATACACACACACACACACACACAGCCACCTGCCTGTTGCACAGCAGGATTAAATGGCAGCAAATCGTAATGTCAGGTTAGCTGAAGTTTTGCTACTCCAGCGCTCCTATGTCCTGCAATTTCAGTCATCAGAACAGAACTCTTTCCGCATTCAAACCTGTGGTTTACAAAATAGATTTTGTACTTTCAGCCTTGCCACTACTTTATTTACTTTACTACTTTCTTTACTCACCGCTTGTGGGTGGTGTCCCCTTCAGGGATGCTAGCCACAGCTTCCATTATTGGCTGAACTGTTTATAGTAATTCCACATTATTTCCTTTTCTGCCAATGGCAATCACATAAAAGCAATGGATTATTTACCACCTTTCAGTTTAAATATGATCTATATATTTCAGCCCAGCTTAACAGCTCTTACGTTAGCAGTGCATTTCTGTTTGAAGATTTTAATTAGACATATGTTCCAATAATTCCTATAACAATATTTATTTTTCTGTCAAAAAATGGGATTCAATGAAGAGCCTCTCTTCATGTTTTACAGGTTTTTTTTTTTTTTTAAAAAAAATGTAATGAACAATTTTTGGTGCTATGCTTTTTTTTTTTTTTTAAATCTGCAATTAAGGGAATGTAATTACTTTTCACCTTGTCTTCTGTTTGCTTTTTGCATTCCACTTCTGTGCTTGGGGTATGAATCATTTTTTATTTCATGACTGGAGAGCAGGCATGAGTGTGCTGCTGATTCTGTGTCTGGTCTGTATTTTTGGTAGAGACACTCAGCTGCTACAAATCAACAAAGCAGTCAATGAAGCCAAGCTGGTTTAGATGAGCAAAGGATGTAACCTTTGATCTTCTGCAAGAGAAAGTCCTTGACCCTACCCCTTTGAAAAACCTAACTTAAAACAAAAAGTGCATGACTGTCAATCAAACACATACTATTCTTCTCTTGGTGAGGGTTTGCTCTTGCAGGCTTTCTTCTTCCTCCTAGGAACGCAGTTGATAGAATTCAGATAAAAACCTGATACCTAAGAAAGACCCTTCAGCAAAATGTTTGTCCAGCAGTGTTAGAACTTGCCCCTGGATAATGAGTTGGATCCACCTTTATCATTCTCTTGCAACTCTCACGCAATTAAGCAGCGATTCCAGCATTTGCTGAAACTTACTGACGATTATCAGCCTGTATCTGCTCCTGCTGACAATCAGTTTTACACTGGTGGAGCAGAGTGGGCTTGGGCCCATCTCTTGCAGGTTACCTGCCTACGTTCATTACTTCCTTTCAAACCTCATGCTGTATCACTGATGCAATAACTGTAGGCTCAGCTGAGCTTTCCCTTGAACCTGCTCTCTAATTAACCACTGCTTTAAGTTCTTATCAGCAGATTAACTTACTGCAGAAACATTCTGCATTTCCATAGCTTCCAAACCACATAGGAACATGGCTTCTGTCATTTTGCCACAACCTCGGTATTACTCAACACGTCAGCTGAAGTCTTAGAAGTTTTCCAGACCTTTTAATCTTTATTCCTCATTTAATATTGTTCCCTTCAAATAGATGTCATTCCACCTACAGAGACTTTGCCCCATGGGGATTTAGAGCAAGCTGGGTTGAGTAAAGACCCATTTCACACATGGAGGAAAACACAAGAAAGATAAGGACTCTAAATAGAAGTGTCCATTTGGGAGGACAATAAAGCCCATGCTTAAATCCATTCCTGATGTAATTATTGGTGTTATGAGAGCTATAGAAACTACAGCCTTATTTGTACTTGATGTTGTACAAATATATAATGCGGAGGAAGTGTTGTGTCCTGAAAGACTGCCTAGCAATGTAAGAATGAAGTCAACAGGGAAATCCAGGCAACAGATAGGAGTACGGGAAAATTGACAAAACCTTTATCTACAGCAGGATTCACTGGCCAAAACAAATTACCTGTTGAACAGCGCTGTGATTTCTGTGGGTATTGTGGCATGTCCTCAGCCCAAAGCACATATTTAAGTCTAATTGAAGAAATGGAAGTTTAGCATGTGCTTCAGTGCTTTACTGAATCAGGGCCATAATGCTGCCACCAGCCATTTTAAGGCTGGACGGAGATGAGCTAAAGAATGTGTCTGCTATCGGTGAAATTCCTTAGTGGATCCCAAATTGGGTACGTTGTGTCCAGCCAGAAGAACTGAAGCCCCTTTCTGTACTGCGATTTTCAACTCTGATTAAACCATCTCAATATACATTCCCAAGGCCACTGATGTAATAAATTCCTTCCAGAGAAAACACTGCGTAAAGCAACGCTGCCAGGAAATGGGAGCCCTCACACTCGGTGCCTGTATTTATTGTAAATATCCTGACTGAAGTCTTTTGTGCGGTAGTTTGAGAAGCAGCTTGTTGTTGTCACCCTCTTCAACTGCACTATTGTCCGAGTCTGGAAAGAAATTGATATCTCATCTGTGGTGAAAAAAATCCATCTTAGAAAAGGAGATGAAATACAGTAAGGGCAAAAATAGCCTGAAAATGGGTTTGCAGCGAGAAAGTAAGTTTCCTGGAGGGGTTGTCAAAATAATCTTCATCAACAAAGGACTCTTAAATGCTATTTTTTTTTTTTATTTTTTTTTTAATAGTAGATGCAATACATCAATGGTCATTTCCTAAAAGTGATGCTCTCCCTGAACCTATGGTCATAACATGACCCTCAGTGCCTTGCTTTGAAAAAATTCAGCAGCTTAGCAGCTTTCTGTGGAACGAGCCAGGTCACCTCACTCTTAGGCATTTTGCAGAAGCAGCAAAATTCAAGGGCAGTTTTGCAGCTGAGCAGGATAAAACTCTTGAGTGTTCGTGCTAGGCACTCTACCATGGCCATACTACAAGCTCAAGAGCTCTTCTGCTGGAATCAACAAGTCCCTCGTCTCAGTACTCCAAATGTGCAAAGCTCCTTTATGAATTAAGTAGCTAAAATACATACAAAAGAAGCACTGAGTTTGTTGGCATACTGATAGTATTACATGTCATTATATTGTTTAGCATCAAAGATAGTGAACTTGGACCAGAGTTCTCCCCTGCTGAAACTGGTTAGTGACTGCAGGCTAAGGTATCTGGGCAGACCAGAGCTAACCAGAGGTGCACATCTGCAGTCTGTGCCTGGCTGTGAGTATACAGCCATAGCTCTGTGTAAGAGAGCAGCCACAACTCCTTTCAAGCTACTCCTGAAACTACTACTACTGAGGTCTTCCCTATAGACCTGACCGCTTGCCAGATTCTCATTAAGATGTCAGAGCTAAAGACAGAGATTGTCATGTAAATTGAGGGACCACGAGAAGCTCCAGCCATTGTCCCTGGGGGCAAGTGGAGATGCTGCTCCTGGGACGACAACTCCTGTGGTGGCTGTGGACCAGCTGCACCTGCCCTAAGACTGCTGACAGGCCTCACCTGGTAAAAATTATCATAACGCTAACAAAAGAGCACAGATACTTACCAAAACTGAGAGGGGAATATTTTAGTGAAATCACATGGTTTACTGGGTGTAGTTTTCAATTTTTGATAAACCCCTCAGTGAAAACATAGGCAATGTTTCACCATAGGTACCTTTCTAATTAAAGTGAGAACATACCACATCTATTCCTCAATGTCCAGTGCGCTTTCTCCTGGGTGTAATTCGTAGTGCTGGGTTTGATCTATGAGCTCCTTGTGTGGCTTGGTTAATGGCTGCCCTGGAGAGTGCTCCTTTCTCCTCCAGCCACTACAGCAGCAGAGACCAACTGTGTCAACGCTGTGTCAATGACTTCCTGAAGCCAAACGGCTAGTAGAGATTTGGAAAGTTCTGTCTTACTGGATTTAACTCCCCTGTTGAGCCAATAAAATGTGTATGTTGAAGTTAGCAGAGAGTATGACACTAAGCAATGTGAGTGAGAATCAAGAGGGTGCGTATCTATCTTAACTAAGGAAACCAAGCTGGTGACTGTCAGAGGACACCTTTCACAAAAAAGTATGGAGCAAGTCAGCTGCTGATGAAGAAAATACACCCCTTTGCCACCTTTTTTTCTTTCTGTCTGAGAATCACATCTACATGTCAAATGATGATGAGTGACAATCCTACCCTTCCTTCTACAGCCTGCTGGCCACACAGAAATCGTGGCTTGGTTGCCTAGAAAGACAGAAGTGATGACGATGTGGAATGTCTGAGGACTGGAGGCTTCTTCTCTCTGGTTTCCTTCCATGGTGTTTTATAGATTCTACCATCATCTTCCCTTGCCTGTGGGAGATGGGTTATGATGTGGCAGAGAATGATGCTGTCACACAGCTGGGGGAAGCTGAGGGGCTGCCCTTTTGTGTGCTAACACCAAAAAGTCCTTTTGTAGGAAGGCAGAAATAAGGAGGGACCGGGACACCAACTCAAAAGTATTCTTTGGTTTTTGTGATGTTTCTTCATTCTCCCAGGTGTCTCATTAAAAATGAATGAAAATGAGAGAATTAGCTGCTACTGAGAATTTACAATGCTGCTGCTCAAAGTACTTTGGAGTACTTACTAAATAACAGCTGAGTAATTGGTACCTATCTCTACTGTCTGTCACAAAGACAATGGACATGGTGAGGGTCCTGGAGAGATATGGTCTTTATTGAAGAAAGGAAATGAATGTTTAAATGGGCTAATTATAAACAACATGTATAAATTAATATGATTAGCTGTAGGTTGACTGGCTTTTTTTTTCCTCTTTTCTTTCTTTTTTTTTTTCTTCTTTCTTCCATACAGTTTTCTTCTGGTTGGCTGTAGAACGGGTTCCCTGGTGATGAAATAAGAAAAGGCAGAAATAATATTCCTTTCACAAAACTATGGTCGAAAGGCCCTTGTGCTTCTTAAAAACAGAAAATGTGGATACATGTCATGTGGAAACCACTGCCTGACAGTGGTTGCAGGACAGTTGCAGCTTCTTCCATACATCCCCTCTAACCTTGCTTCTTCTCCTGTTACTTCTTGAGCAGAATTCAGGTCTTGACTACTGTCACGACCAAAATTATAAAGTCCAGCGTTTCTCATGTCAAACCTACTATGCATGCACCACCAGTCATTGTGTGTGTGGTGCACGCACATCCTGGATGGGGTTCCCCTCTGGCACATGAATGTTTGATCCCTGCAGGCAGACCTGCCAGCCCTCTGCTTTGAGCAGCCATTTACTGCTTTTCCATGCTACAGCATGGCACGGCTGCTTCTGCCTTCCCAGCTCCCTGCTGCTGGGTGGCAGGATTTTACCCCAGAAAAGGAGGAAAGAAACAAGAAAAGCAGTAAGGCAGGCAGGAGAGCAGTAGGAGAGAATTTCTGATTAACTCTTTTTCAGAGTTTTCATTTTTATTTGAGACTATACCAATTCCCGTTTTCATAACAATGCATTTTTCCTTTGACAAGTGCTTATTTCATTTCATATAGTTGTCTAAATAGTTATCACACTGCTAATGTTTCCAGCCAGAAATTACTTCCCAATGTGCCAGATCCAGACCTTCCAGTAATTTGTGTATGTAAATTCAGATTATTATTACTATGTTCACATGTAATGCTACAGGTAACAAAATGAAAGAGCAGATACAAATTATCTGCATAAAAATCTGCATAAAATATTCACATATGGAAACCTAATTTTTCTTATTTGTATAAATGTCTGAACATGTAAGATCTATCAATCAATCTCACTTGTACCCATACAGCTCAGAAGCATGTCATGTTTATTGTGTGAGTCCTAACATCATCTTCCAGTAGTTCATAAAATATGATCACTGCTAGGAGCTGATCAGAATTCAGAACTGTATGATCATTTGGTTGCTACTGTGGGTCTAAAATGTCTTCTTTTTTTTTTTTCCTGCTATGAATTTTTCTCATTTAACAGTCAACTAAACTATAGTGATCTGGCAATTAGCAGCTGAGGACTGTTCAGCGCTGCAGGATGCTTAATGCAATTAGCAAAGTTAATAAAACGTTGGACAGGTGCCTTATACCAGGGGAAAAAAGGCATTGTTATTTGCTCAGGATCAAAGAGTTACGTTACCTTGTTTCTTTTAAGGAAGCATTTATTCTTAAAATGGAATAAAATAAAGAACAAAATCAATGACTGACCTGTTATTGGTTGAATTCTACGGTAAGCTTCCCTGTTTTCTACTTCCAGAACAGCTTCAGGAAACAACATCTACCTACTTGCAAAGGGGCACAGAAACAAAAGGTACACTGAAATGGGAAAAGCCTGAAGAACATTACCCAGGAATATCTAAGGAACAAGTTGAAGCCAGCTCTGAACCATCTACCTTTAATAACGGGTGGAGGATGGGAAATATAACAGAGGTCAGAGAGGAGTAAGTATACTGTTCCTCTCTTTTTGACAAAGCTGATCCTTCGAAATCACACGCTTACCAGCTTAACACCTGGAAAGATGGTAGAAAAACTGAGAGACAGCTGAAAACTACTGAGCTGTAGAACTGGAGGGGAGATTTTTCTGCTGAAAGGACCATGAAGCAGAAGTAAAACAAGGATGTTGCCAATAAGGTAAGTGTGCGAGTCTACTTGTGTTGTCACTCAAGAGCTCACAAACTGGAGGACTCCCTCATTTAGGGTGAATGTTTTCCTGCATCTGTCCTTGAGGGAAAACTAAACTAGGTAATTCTCTGAAGTTATTTCTGTTGGTTTCAGAGGAAGATTGGGAAGTCTGAGTGAGAGCCTGTAATTATGATGGGCCTTTAAAATAAAAAAGTTAACATTTAAAGATCTTAAGAGAGAAATTACAGACTCAGTCTGTCAGGCTACCTGTCCTCTGGTTCAAGCCATGTTGTTCCAGGTTGTGTTGATTTTGTGCTTCCCTCATCTCTTCTATATTTATTTCCTCCTAAGAAAAGATTCTACCATGGCTAAAGTGGAACTGCAGGAAAGAATAGCCTTAGCTTCTTCAGCCCTGTCCTGCCTCCTAAGCTATCCACTGTAGCAGCATCTGTGTCAGGGAATACACACGACTACCTCTGACATTACACCTTCCCCACACCTTCGCTCCCTGCGGATCCCAACTGAATCAAGAGCAGAAAGCAGGCATATGAAAAATAGCTGCTGGAAGACACAGCATCACTCATGTCTCTGTGATCACGTAGGCTTCTCTGTCTTCTGAGCAGCCATGGGGGTATTTGAGGGTGAACAAAACCCCAAAGGGGCCCAATCGAAGGCAAACCAAGGATGCTCCGTGCCATGCACAGCTTGTGAACCCCCCCATCTGCTTGGGGCCCTCAGAAATCTGTGGAGCACAGTTGCAAAAACAAGGAGCATTTTACTGTTCCTGCTCAGGAAAAAGCAGAGATCCTTGTGCAGAGGACTGGCATCTGTGTACACAATTCAGCGTATCTCTAGCTGTCTTTAAGCCGGGCCTGCAGAACCACACTCTTGGAGCTGAGCTTGCCTGGCTAGAGGGCTAGTGCATTCCAGAGGAAAAATCTGCACTGGGACAGGCTTGGAACATGGGCTTGAGGCCAGAATTAATGCTGATGTAGCCCCAGTCTCTGAGTAGATCTATCCCTTTACCCTTTGCAGAGGTACAAAATGAATCTCAGTCCACAGCTGTCATCTTGGTACCACTGGTAAATATAAAATGGGAGTGTGACTTATCATTGTGGGCTTGGGCTGAGAAGTTGGTCATTGCTTGAAAGGACTGTAGTCGCTTGCCTTCACTTAAAACAAAAAGAAGCCGATAGAAACTGGTGGCTGAGATACTGGATTGTGCAAGAGGAGCTGGCAGGACATGCTTTCTTCTGGAGGTGGGGGAAGCTCACTTCCAGCCTGCATTTTGTGTGCCCAACCCCTTAGACACTTCCTGGGCTCATGTAAGGAGAGAGGTACAGATGTGCAGGGCTATCTGCTGCTCCCCTCCACAACTCTGGGCTAGGAGAATTCCCTAATCCTGCTTATCTGAAGTATTACACCCCTCACAGCACCCAAGTGTCAGCAGGCATGGCACAGCTGCATTTCAGCTTTGAGTCATTGGGTGAAAGAAGTCTGGTCCGGGGCCTGCAGTAACTAGAAATCATTACCTTGTGTTGGCTGCTTGTCCTCTGCAAGGCGAATTTGTGGGCTTGATCCATTTTCCCCACATATATGCATAAAACGCCCACACACCTAGCTTGTATTGGCGTGTCCTTGTTGGCAATTTCTCCAAAGACAAACCAAGCTGAGGAGAACTGGAGTGTTTTAACCAGCTGCAGCTTGCCTGGCCCGTTGAGAGCATAGGTCTAGCAAAGGAGCAGCAGAGGGGGGATGCTGGTCCCGCTCATCTGGCCAGGACATCCTCTGTTGCCATCCTAAAGCACTGCTGTGCTCCTGGTCAATAAGATGGCCTTTCCCCAACATTTGTGACAACCTTTCATCTGTATAACCAGGATGTTTTGCCATCCCTTCCTACAAGTGGCCTGGTCATTTTGCTTTCTAAGGACATGCACTTCAAGAAATAAGTAAATAAACATTACTCCTTATTTTCACCTGCTGTGAACCAAAAGCTTCCATTGAAATCACAGCTCTCTAACTGCGGGGTTGACAGGACCGAGCTCCC
>NW_009625943.1:0-207 GCF_000690535.1 Cariama cristata | reverse complement strand
GTTTTCACCAGGAGGCCCCACCTCTCCGCTGCCGCGGAGCGAGCGGGAGGGGCCGCACCGCAGCCACGCAGGGGGATTTCGATCAGCACGACTGCCAAAGCCAATTATCAGGAAGAGGACGATATAATTATATTAGGGAACATCTGTACTTCATTAAAAGCCCTCGCGGGGCGGATTCACGCCCGGCCACATTATGCACAGGCGCTT